>NW_026608165.1:0-300000 GCF_029499605.1 Hyla sarda | reverse complement strand
AGGAGAGATGTTGTTTACACCTAGTGATGTCAGTGGTATTGAGTGACATCACAGCACAGTGCTAAGGCTCCTGGGCCTGGACACAGCAGCGGCTGCAATATCTCAACGGAGAATACGTTTATATATATGTGTGTGTGTGCGCGTATATATATATATATATATATATATATATATATATATATATTTCTCCGCCGAAATCACTTTTAAACCCATTTCCACCTTTTTTTCCCTTCTCTTCCTCTTACTTTTTTTTCAAGTTTTTTTACGTTTTTCTCCTTTTCGCCTCTTTTCTGGGCGTATTATTCTTCTTTTTCTTCTTTTTTTTCGTCTAATGCATACCCCATCAGTGCAGCAATGCTTATTCAATACCGCCAGCAGATGGAGACACTGGGGGATAATTTTCTAAGGATTTATACTGATTTTTCCTGTCTGAATTTGTCGCACAGAAAGTTGCAGGCCAAATATGTGTGACATTTCTGCGACTTTAGCTTCTAGAGCATTTTTACAACATTATACATAGGTGCTGAATACATAAAAAGCGACTGTTCAGCGACAGACAAGTCGCATCGGCTGAAAGTAGGCCAGAATGTCAGTCCATGTTGGAGCAGGTTTAGATACAGTCTAAAGTATAGATCTCAAAGTCTGTGCACAGAATTTAGCAAGGGCCTCGCACCTTCTGATGCATCAGGTAGGTGCACAATAGCATAGCCTAACCCTCTGTACTTTGGTCTATATTGATGCGGGACATAGACAGCCAGCTGATGACCAATCCATTAGTGCAATGGATGGCTGGAAGCATTTGTCTTTGCCTTTGCAATACCACAGAAGCAATGCATGGTCAATGTACAGCAATGACACACCTGTGTGAACAGCCAGGAGACCCCCCCCCCCCCCATGTTATGTTACATAGTTACATAGTTAGTACGGTCGAAAAAAGACATATGTCCATCAAGTTCAACCAGGGAATTAAGGGGTAGGGGTGTGGCGCGATATTGGGGAAGGGATGAGATTTTATATTTCTTCATAAGCATTAATCTTATTTTGTCAATTAGGAACATTCAGCACCCACCCGCTATCAAGGCAGCTGCCTATCATGTCATGCCCTACCTGCACAGGTGTGCTGGCTACTCAAATGATCCAATTAAGGAGGCCATTTAGTCAGCAGCAGCAGAAGTCCTGTGCCTGGACGCTCCAACAGCGGCCAGACACAAGCAGAAGCAGAAGCAGCAGAAGCAGCACCACCTTTTGTTTTTTGGCTGCAGCAGCAGCAAGGCCCACAGGGCTGGCTAGCTGGCTAGCCAGCAAGCAGGTAGCAATGAAAGTAGGAATCTTTCTTTTTAACCCTGTAAGGGGGTGGTGCACTGTACCCGAAGATACTGCCATATCGGGTCAATGCATAGGGCGACGGAAGCAAGCTTCGAAATCGGCCCCCGTTCTCAAAAATCCATTTAATATATGGTCCCCAGATAGGGGACGTATCAGATATTAAACTGATAAGAACAGATACTACACTTGATCTTAGCCAAAAGGCCGAGAAGCGATAACCGTGAAAGGGGCGGGCCCAACAAGGTGCCCTTCATGGGCACTATCACTGCTTGCTGTCAGGGAGGCTGCCAGACAATTTTCCATGCACACTCTGGGCTGGGGGGCAGTCAACCACCAGTACACACAGCAGAACCTAAACCCATACCATTATTGCTAAGCAGCAAGACAGGGGCCCATTGCACTCCCACGGGGCCTTTTTAAATGCAATCCATAACCCGGATTTGCCAGGAACCCTTCTTACTCCTCCTACTTGCATGTGACACTGGGCTTAGGATCTGCATAGGAAACACACACACAAGCACACACCTACCTTTGTTGCCTGCAGATGCCTCCTTGGCTGTCCCCAAACGGTATCAAACCAACACCCACGGGAAGCTGTAAGCATAGAGGACATGCCTGCACCCCATTGGACTTACCTGTGTGGGTTAAATCCGGGTTATTTGACAACCTATGGCGGTGATGGTTCTGCTCAGGCAGAGCAGTGCTGATGCTCCTCATAAAGCTGTCGCTGCTGTGAAGGTTCTAGGTGACATCACAAATCCCTATGGTTACATACACAACAAAGCTGGGTTGTTGTTGTTTACACTCTGCAAGGCCTGTGGAAGTGAGTGACATCATAGCACTGTAGTTCTGAGGGTTCTAGATGGATGCAACAATCTCCTGTTGCTTCTATGAAGGCCATAATAGACGACATCACCAAACAGCTCCATAGTCACATACACAGCAAAGGAGAGATGTTGTTTACACCTAGTGATGTCAGTGGTATTGAGTGACATCACAGCACAGTGCTAAGGCTCCTGGGCCTGGACACAGCAGCGGCTGCAATATCTCAACGGAGAATACGTTTATATATATGTGTGTGTGTGCGCGTATATATATATATATATATATATATATATATATATATATATATATTTCTCCGCCGAAATCACTTTTAAACCCATTTCCACCTTTTTTTCCCTTCTCTTCCTCTTACTTTTTTTTTCACGTTTTTTTACGTTTTTCTCCTTTTCGCCTCTTTTCTGGGCGTATTATTCTTCTTTTTCTTCTTTTTTTTCGTCTAATGCATACCCCATCAGTGCAGCAATGCTTATTCAATACCGCCAGCAGATGGAGACACTGGGGGATAATTTTCTAAGGATTTATACTGATTTTTCCTGTCTGAATTTGTCGCACAGAAAGTTGCAGGCCAAATATGTGTGACATTTCTGCGACTTTAGCTTCTAGAGCATTTTTACAACATTATACATAGGTGCTGAATACATAAAAAGCGACTGTTCAGCGACAGACAAGTCGCATCGGCTGAAAGTAGGCCAGAATGTCAGTCCATGTTGGAGCAGGTTTAGATACAGTCTAAAGTATAGATCTCAAAGTCTGTGCACAGAATTTAGCAAGGGCCTCGCACCTTCTGATGCATCAGGTAGGTGCACAATAGCATAGCCTAACCCTCTGTACTTTGGTCTATATTGATGCGGGACATAGACAGCCAGCTGATGACCAATCCATTAGTGCAATGGATGGCTGGAAGCATTTGTCTTTGCCTTTGCAATACCACAGAAGCAATGCATGGTCAATGTACAGCAATGACACACCTGTGTGAACAGCCAGGAGACCCCCCCCCCCCCCCATGTTATGTTACATAGTTACATAGTTAGTACGGTCGAAAAAAGACATATGTCCATCAAGTTCAACCAGGGAATTAAGGGGTAGGGGTGTGGCGCGATATTGGGGAAGGGATGAGATTTTATATTTCTTCATAAGCATTAATCTTATTTTGTCAATTAGGAACATTCAGCACCCACCCGCTATCAAGGCAGCTGCCTATCATGTCATGCCCTACCTGCACAGGTGTGCTGGCTACTCAAATGATCCAATTAAGGAGGCCATTTAGTCAGCAGCAGCAGAAGTCCTGTGCCTGGACGCTCCAACAGCGGCCAGACACAAGCAGAAGCAGAAGCAGCAGAAGCAGCAGCAGCAGCACCACCTTTTGTTTTTTGGCTGCAGCAGCAGCAAGGCCCACAGGGCTGGCTAGCTGGCTAGCCAGCAAGCAGGTAGCAATGAAAGTAGGAATCTTTCTTTTTAACCCTGTAAGGGGGTGGTGCACTGTACCCGAAGATACTGCCATATCGGGTCAATGCATAGGGCGACGGAAGCAAGCTTCGAAATCGGCCCCCGTTCTCAAAAATCCATTTAATATATGGTCCCCAGATAGGGGACGTATCAGATATTAAACTGATAAGAACAGATACTACACTTGATCTTAGCCAAAAGGCCGAGAAGCGATAACCGTGAAAGGGGCGGGCCCAACAAGGTGCCCTTCATGGGCACTATCACTGCTTGCTGTCAGGGAGGCTGCCAGACAATTTTCCATGCACACTCTGGGCTGGGGGGCAGTCAACCACCAGTACACACAGCAGAACCTAAACCCATACCATTATTGCTAAGCAGCAAGACAGGGGCCCATTGCACTCCCACGGGGCCTTTTTAAATGCAATCCATAACCCGGATTTGCCAGGAACCCTTCTTACTCCTCCTACTTGCATGTGACACTGGGCTTAGGATCTGCATAGGAAACACACACACAAGCACACACCTACCTTTGTTGCCTGCAGATGCCTCCTTGGCTGTCCCCAAACGGTATCAAACCAACACCCACGGGAAGCTGTAAGCATAGAGGACATGCCTGCACCCCATTGGACTTACCTGTGTGGGTTAAATCCGGGTTATTTGACAACCTATGGCGGTGATGGTTCTGCTCAGGCAGAGCAGTGCTGATGCTCCTCATAAAGCTGTCGCTGCTGTGAAGGTTCTAGGTGACATCACAATCCCTATGGTTACATACACAACAAAGCTGGGTTGTTGTTGTTTACACTCTGCAAGGCCTGTGGAAGTGAGTGACATCATAGCACTGTAGTTCTGAGGGTTCTAGATGGATGCAACAATCTCCTGTTGCTTCTATGAAGGCCATAATAGACGACATCACCAAACAGCTCCATAGTCACATACACAGCAAAGGAGAGATGTTGTTTACACCTAGTGATGTCAGTGGTATTGAGTGACATCACAGCACAGTGCTAAGGCTCCTGGGCCTGGACACAGCAGCGGCTGCAATATCTCAACGGAGAATACGTTTATATATATGTGTGTGTGTGCGCGTATATATATATATATATATATATATATATATATATATATTTCTCCTCCGAAATCACTTTTAAACCCATTTCCACCTTTTTTTCCCTTCTCTTCCTCTTACTTTTTTTTCACGTTTTTTTACGTTTTTCTCCTTTTCGCCTCTTTTCTGGGCGTATTATTCTTCTTTTTCTTCTTTTTTTTCGTCTAATGCATACCCCATCAGTGCAGCAATGCTTATTCAATACCGCCAGCAGATGGAGACACTGGGGGATAATTTTCTAAGGATTTATACTGATTTTTCCTGTCTGAATTTGTCGCACAGAAAGTTGCAGGCCAAATATGTGTGACATTTCTGCGACTTTAGCTTCTAGAGCATTTTTACAACATTATACATAGGTGCTGAATACATAAAAAGCGACTGTTCAGCGACAGACAAGTCGCATCGGCTGAAAGTAGGCCAGAATGTCAGTCCATGTTGGAGCAGGTTTAGATACAGTCTAAAGTATAGATCTCAAAGTCTGTGCACAGAATTTAGCAAGGGCCTCGCACCTTCTGATGCATCAGGTAGGTGCACAATAGCATAGCCTAACCCTCTGTACTTTGGTCTATATTGATGCGGGACATAGACAGCCAGCTGATGACCAATCCATTAGTGCAATGGATGGCTGGAAGCATTTGTCTTTGCCTTTGCAATACTACAGAAGCAATGCATGGTCAATGTACAGCAATGACACACCTGTGTGAACAGCCAGGAGACCCCCCCCCCCCCCCCATGTTATGTTACATAGTTACATAGTTAGTACGGTCGAAAAAAGACATATGTCCATCAAGTTCAACCAGGGAATTAAGGGGTAGGGGTGTGGCGCGATATTGGGGAAGGGATGAGATTTTATATTTCTTCATAAGCATTAATCTTATTTTGTCAATTAGGAACATTCAGCACCCACCCGCTATCAAGGCAGCTGCCTATCATGTCATGCCCTACCTGCACAGGTGTGCTGGCTACTCAAATGATCCAATTAAGGAGGCCATTTAGTCAGCAGCAGCAGAAGTCCTGTGCCTGGACGCTCCAACAGCGGCCAGACACAAGCAGAAGCAGAAGCAGCAGCAGCACCACCTTTTGTTTTTTGGCTGCAGCAGCAGCAAGGCCCACAGGGCTGGCTAGCTGGCTAGCCAGCAAGCAGGTAGCAATGAAAGTAGGAATCTTTCTTTTTAACCCTGTAAGGGGGTGGTGCACTGTACCCGAAGATACTGCCATATCGGGTCAATGCATAGGGCGACGGAAGCAAGCTTCGAAATCGGCCCCCGTTCTCAAAAATCCATTTAATATATGGTCCCCAGATAGGGGACGTATCAGATATTAAACTGATAAGAACAGATACTACACTTGATCTTAGCCAAAAGGCCGAGAAGCGATAACCGTGAAAGGGGCGGGCCCAACAAGGTGCCCTTCATGGGCACTATCACTGCTTGCTGTCAGGGAGGCTGCCAGACAATTTTCCATGCACACTCTGGGCTGGGGGGCAGTCAACCACCAGTACACACAGCAGAACCTAAACCCATACCATTATTGCTAAGCAGCAAGACAGGGGCCCATTGCACTCCCACGGGGCCTTTTTAAATGCAATCCATAACCCGGATTTGCCAGGAACCCTTCTTACTCCTCCTACTTGCATGTGACACTGGGCTTAGGATCTGCATAGGAAACACACACACAAGCACACACCTACCTTTGTTGCCTGCAGATGCCTCCTTGGCTGTCCCCAAACGGTATCAAACCAACACCCACGGGAAGCTGTAAGCATAGAGGACATGCCTGCACCCCATTGGACTTACCTGTGTGGGTTAAATCCGGGTTATTTGACAACCTATGGCGGTGATGGTTCTGCTCAGGCAGAGCAGTGCTGATGCTCCTCATAAAGCTGTCGCTGCTGTGAAGGTTCTAGGTGACATCACAAATCCCTATGGTTACATACACAACAAAGCTGGGTTGTTGTTGTTTACACTCTGCAAGGCCTGTGGAAGTGAGTGACATCATAGCACTGTAGTTCTGAGGGTTCTAGATGGATGCAACAATCTCCTGTTGCTTCTATGAAGGCCATAATAGACGACATCACCAAACAGCTCCATAGTCACATACACAGCAAAGGAGAGATGTTGTTTACACCTAGTGATGTCAGTGGTATTGAGTGACATCACAGCACAGTGCTAAGGCTCCTGGGCCTGGACACAGCAGCGGCTGCAATATCTCAACGGAGAATACGTTTATATATATGTGTGTGTGTGCGCGTATATATATATATATATATATATATATATATATTTCTCCGCCGAAATCACTTTTAAACCCATTTCCACCTTTTTTTCCCTTCTCTTCCTCTTACTTTTTTTTCACGTTTTTTTACGTTTTTCTCCTTTTCGCCTCTTTTCTGGGCGTATTATTCTTCTTTTTCTTCTTTTTTTTCGTCTAATGCATACCCCATCAGTGCAGCAATGCTTATTCAATACCGCCAGCAGATGGAGACACTGGGGGATAATTTTCTAAGGATTTATACTGATTTTTCCTGTCTGAATTTGTCGCACAGAAAGTTGCAGGCCAAATATGTGTGACATTTCTGCGACTTTAGCTTCTAGAGCATTTTTACAACATTATACATAGGTGCTGAATACATAAAAAGCGACTGTTCAGCGACAGACAAGTCGCATCGGCTGAAAGTAGGCCAGAATGTCAGTCCATGTTGGAGCAGGTTTAGATACAGTCTAAAGTATAGATCTCAAAGTCTGTGCACAGAATTTAGCAAGGGCCTCGCACCTTCTGATGCATCAGGTAGGTGCACAATAGCATAGCCTAACCCTCTGTACTTTGGTCTATATTGATGCGGGACATAGACAGCCAGCTGATGACCAATCCATTAGTGCAATGGATGGCTGGAAGCATTTGTCTTTGCCTTTGCAATACTACAGAAGCAATGCATGGTCAATGTACAGCAATGACACACCTGTGTGAACAGCCAGGAGACCCCCCCCCCCCCCCCATGTTATGTTACATAGTTACATAGTTAGTACGGTCGAAAAAAGACATATGTCCATCAAGTTCAACCAGGGAATTAAGGGGTAGGGGTGTGGCGCGATATTGGGGAAGGGATGAGATTTTATATTTCTTCATAAGCATTAATCTTATTTTGTCAATTAGGAACATTCAGCACCCACCCGCTATCAAGGCAGCTGCCTATCATGTCATGCCCTACCTGCACAGGTGTGCTGGCTACTCAAATGATCCAATTAAGGAGGCCATTTAGTCAGCAGCAGCAGAAGTCCTGTGCCTGGACGCTCCAACAGCGGCCAGACACAAGCAGAAGCAGAAGCAGCAGAAGCAGCAGCAGCACCACCTTTTGTTTTTTGGCTGCAGCAGCAGCAAGGCCCACAGGGCTGGCTAGCTGGCTAGCCAGCAAGCAGGTAGCAATGAAAGTAGGAATCTTTCTTTTTAACCCTGTAAGGGGGTGGTGCACTGTACCCGAAGATACTGCCATATCGGGTCAATGCATAGGGCGACGGAAGCAAGCTTCGAAATCGGCCCCCGTTCTCAAAAATCCATTTAATATATGGTCCCCAGATAGGGGACGTATCAGATATTAAACTGATAAGAACAGATACTACACTTGATCTTAGCCAAAAGGCCGAGAAGCGATAACCGTGAAAGGGGCGGGCCCAACAAGGTCCCCTTCATGGGCACTATCACTGCTTGCTGTCAGGGAGGCTGCCAGACAATTTTCCATGCACACTCTGGGCTGGGGGGCAGTCAACCACCAGTACACACAGCAGAACCTAAACCCATACCATTATTGCTAAGCAGCAAGACAGGGGCCCATTGCACTCCCACGGGGCCTTTTTAAATGCAATCCATAACCCGGATTTGCCAGGAACCCTTCTTACTCCTCCTACTTGCATGTGACACTGGGCTTAGGATCTGCATAGGAAACACACACACAAGCACACACCTACCTTTGTTGCCTGCAGATGCCTCCTTGGCTGTCCCCAAACGGTATCAAACCAACACCCACGGGAAGCTGTAAGCATAGAGGACATGCCTGCACCCCATTGGACTTACCTGTGTGGGTTAAATCCGGGTTATTTGACAACCTATGGCGGTGATGGTTCTGCTCAGGCAGAGCAGTGCTGATGCTCCTCATAAAGCTGTCGCTGCTGTGAAGGTTCTAGGTGACATCACAAATCCCTATGGTTACATACACAACAAAGCTGGGTTGTTGTTGTTTACACTCTGCAAGGCCTGTGGAAGTGAGTGACATCATAGCACTGTAGTTCTGAGGGTTCTAGATGGATGCAACAATCTCCTGTTGCTTCTATGAAGGCCATAATAGACGACATCACCAAACAGCTCCATAGTCACATACACAGCAAAGGAGAGATGTTGTTTACACCTAGTGATGTCAGTGGTATTGAGTGACATCACAGCACAGTGCTAAGGCTCCTGGGCCTGGACACAGCAGCGGCTGCAATATCTCAACGGAGAATACGTTTATATATATGTGTGTGTGTGCGCGTATATATATATATATATATATATATATATATATATTTCTCCGCCGAAATCACTTTTAAACCCATTTCCACCTTTTTTTCCCTTCTCTTCCTCTTACTTTTTTTTCACGTTTTTTTACGTTTTTCTCCTTTTCGCCTCTTTTCTGGGCGTATTATTCTTCTTTTTCTTCTTTTTTTTTCGTCTAATGCATACCCCATCAGTGCAGCAATGCTTATTCAATACCGCCAGCAGATGGAGACACTGGGGGATAATTTTCTAAGGATTTATACTGATTTTTCCTGTCTGAATTTGTCGCACAGAAAGTTGCAGGCCAAATATGTGTGACATTTCTGCGACTTTAGCTTCTAGAGCATTTTTACAACATTATACATAGGTGCTGAATACATAAAAAGCGACTGTTCAGCGACAGACAAGTCGCATCGGCTGAAAGTAGGCCAGAATGTCAGTCCATGTTGGAGCAGGTTTAGATACAGTCTAAAGTATAGATCTCAAAGTCTGTGCACAGAATTTAGCAAGGGCCTCGCACCTTCTGATGCATCAGGTAGGTGCACAATAGCATAGCCTAACCCTCTGTACTTTGGTCTATATTGATGCGGGACATAGACAGCCAGCTGATGACCAATCCATTAGTGCAATGGATGGCTGGAAGCATTTGTCTTTGCCTTTGCAATACCACAGAAGCAATGCATGGTCAATGTACAGCAATGACACACCTGTGTGAACAGCCAGGAGACCCCCCCCCCCCATGTTATGTTACATAGTTACATAGTTAGTACGGTCGAAAAAAGACATATGTCCATCAAGTTCAACCAGGGAATTAAGGGGTAGGGGTGTGGCGCGATATTGGGGAAGGGATGAGATTTTATATTTCTTCATAAGCATTAATCTTATTTTGTCAATTAGGAACATTCAGCACCCACCCGCTATCAAGGCAGCTGCCTATCATGTCATGCCCTACCTGCACAGGTGTGCTGGCTACTCAAATGATCCAATTAAGGAGGCCATTTAGTCAGCAGCAGCAGAAGTCCTGTGCCTGGACGCTCCAACAGCGGCCAGACACAAGCAGAAGCAGAAGCAGCAGAAGCAGCAGCATCACCACCTTTTGTTTTTTGGCTGCAGCAGCAGCAAGGCCCACAGGGCTGGCTAGCTGGCTAGCCAGCAAGCAGGTAGCAATGAAAGTAGGAATCTTTCTTTTTAACCCTGTAAGGGGGTGGTGCACTGTACCCGAAGATACTGCCATATCGGGTCAATGCATAGGGCGACGGAAGCAAGCTTCGAAATCGGCCCCCGTTCTCAAAAATCCATTTAATATATGGTCCCCAGATAGGGGACGTATCAGATATTAAACTGATAAGAACAGATACTACACTTGATCTTAGCCAAAAGGCCGAGAAGCGATAACCGTGAAAGGGGCGGGCCCAACAAGGTGCCCTTCATGGGCACTATCACTGCTTGCTGTCAGGGAGGCTGCCAGACAATTTTCCATGCACACTCTGGGCTGGGGGGCAGTCAACCACCAGTACACACAGCAGAACCTAAACCCATACCATTATTGCTAAGCAGCAAGACAGGGGCCCATTGCACTCCCACGGGGCCTTTTTAAATGCAATCCATAACCCGGATTTGCCAGGAACCCTTCTTACTCCTCCTACTTGCATGTGACACTGGGCTTAGGATCTGCATAGGAAACACACACACAAGCACACACCTACCTTTGTTGCCTGCAGATGCCTCCTTGGCTGTCCCCAAACGGTATCAAGCCAACACCCACGGGAAGCTGTAAGCATAGAGGACATGCCTGCACCCCATTGGACTTACCTGTGTGGGTTAAATCCGGGTTATTTGACAACCTATGGCGGTGATGGTTCTGCTCAGGCAGAGCAGTGCTGATGCTCCTCATAAAGCTGTCGCTGCTGTGAAGGTTCTAGGTGACATCACAAATCCCTATGGTTACATACACAACAAAGCTGGGTTGTTGTTGTTTACACTCTGCAAGGCCTGTGGAAGTGAGTGACATCATAGCACTGTAGTTCTGAGGGTTCTAGATGGATGCAACAATCTCCTGTTGCTTCTATGAAGGCCATAATAGACGACATCACCAAACAGCTCCATAGTCACATACACAGCAAAGGAGAGATGTTGTTTACACCTAGTGATGTCAGTGGTATTGAGTGACATCACAGCACAGTGCTAAGGCTCCTGGGCCTGGACACAGCAGCGGCTGCAATATCTCAACGGAGAATACGTTTATATATATGTGTGTGTGTGCGCGTATATATATATATATATATATATATATATATATATATATATATATATATATTTCTCCGCCGAAATCACTTTTAAACCCATTTCCACCTTTTTTTCCCTTCTCTTCCTCTTACTTTTTTTTCACGTTTTTTTACGTTTTTCTCCTTTTCGCCTCTTTTCTGGGCGTATTATTCTTCTTTTTCTTCTTTTTTTTCGTCTAATGCATACCCCATCAGTGCAGCAATGCTTATTCAATACCGCCAGCAGATGGAGACACTGGGGGATAATTTTCTAAGGATTTATACTGATTTTTCCTGTCTGAATTTGTCGCACAGAAAGTTGCAGGCCAAATATGTGTGACATTTCTGCGACTTTAGCTTCTAGAGCATTTTTACAACATTATACATAGGTGCTGAATACATAAAAAGCGACTGTTCAGCGACAGACAAGTCGCATCGGCTGAAAGTAGGCCAGAATGTCAGTCCATGTTGGAGCAGGTTTAGATACAGTCTAAAGTATAGATCTCAAAGTCTGTGCACAGAATTTAGCAAGGGCCTCGCACCTTCTGATGCATCAGGTAGGTGCACAATAGCATAGCCTAACCCTCTGTACTTTGGTCTATATTGATGCGGGACATAGACAGCCAGCTGATGACCAATCCATTAGTGCAATGGATGGCTGGAAGCATTTGTCTTTGCCTTTGCAATACCACAGAAGCAATGCATGGTCAATGTACAGCAATGACACACCTGTGTGAACAGCCAGGAGACCCCCCCCCCATGTTATGTTACATAGTTACATAGTTAGTACGGTCGAAAAAAGACATATGTCCATCAAGTTCAACCAGGGAATTAAGGGGTAGGGGTGTGGCGCGATATTGGGGAAGGGATGAGATTTTATATTTCTTCATAAGCATTAATCTTATTTTGTCAATTAGGAACATTCAGCACCCACCCGCTATCAAGGCAGCTGCCTATCATGTCATGCCCTACCTGCACAGGTGTGCTGGCTACTCAAATGATCCAATTAAGGAGGCCATTTAGTCAGCAGCAGCAGAAGTCCTGTGCCTGGACGCTCCAACAGCGGCCAGACACAAGCAGAAGCAGCAGCAGCACCACCTTTTGTTTTTTGGCTGCAGCAGCAGCAAGGCCCACAGGGCTGGCTAGCTGGCTAGCCAGCAAGCAGGTAGCAATGAAAGTAGGAATCTTTCTTTTTAACCCTGTAAGGGGGTGGTGCACTGTACCCGAAGATACTGCCATATCGGGTCAATGCATAGGGCGACGGAAGCAAGCTTCGAAATCGGCCCCCGTTCTCAAAAATCCATTTAATATATGGTCCCCAGATAGGGGACGTATCAGATATTAAACTGATAAGAACAGATACTACACTTGATCTTAGCCAAAAGGCCGAGAAGCGATAACCGTGAAAGGGGCGGGCCCAACAAGGTGCCCTTCATGGGCACTATCACTGCTTGCTGTCAGGGAGGCTGCCAGACAATTTTCCATGCACACTCTGGGCTGGGGGGCAGTCAACCACCAGTACACACAGCAGAACCTAAACCCATACCATTATTGCTAAGCAGCAAGACAGGGGCCCATTGCACTCCCACGGGGCCTTTTTAAATGCAATCCATAACCCGGATTTGCCAGGAACCCTTCTTACTCCTCCTACTTGCATGTGACACTGGGCTTAGGATCTGCATAGGAAACACACACACAAGCACACACCTACCTTTGTTGCCTGCAGATGCCTCCTTGGCTGTCCCCAAACGGTATCAAACCAACACCCACGGGAAGCTGTAAGCATAGAGGACATGCCTGCACCCCATTGGACTTACCTGTGTGGGTTAAATCCGGGTTATTTGACAACCTATGGCGGTGATGGTTCTGCTCAGGCAGAGCAGTGCTGATGCTCCTCATAAAGCTGTCGCTGCTGTGAAGGTTCTAGGTGACATCACAAATCCCTATGGTTACATACACAACAAAGCTGGGTTGTTGTTGTTTACACTCTGCAAGGCCTGTGGAAGTGAGTGACATCATAGCACTGTAGTTCTGAGGGTTCTAGATGGATGCAACAATCTCCTGTTGCTTCTATGAAGGCCATAATAGACAACATCACCAAACAGCTCCATAGTCACATACACAGCAAAGGAGAGATGTTGTTTACACCTAGTGATGTCAGTGGTATTGAGTGACATCACAGCACAGTGCTAAGGCTCCTGGGCCTGGACACAGCAGCGGCTGCAATATCTCAACGGAGAATACGTTTATATATATGTGTGTGTGTGCGCGTATATATATATATATATATATATATATATATATATATATATATATTTCTCCGCCGAAATCACTTTTAAACCCATTTCCACCTTTTTTTCCTTTCTCTTCCTCTTACTTTTTTTTCACGTTTT
Organism: Hyla sarda; assembly: GCF_029499605.1. Classification (NCBI taxonomy): domain Eukaryota; kingdom Metazoa; phylum Chordata; class Amphibia; order Anura; family Hylidae; genus Hyla; species Hyla sarda. The sequence continues at coordinate 286,096 of NW_026608165.1, read as the reverse complement.
TTTACGTTTTTCTCCTTTTCGCCTCTTTTCTGGGCGTATTATTCTTCTTTTTCTTCTTTTTTTTCGTCTAATGCATACCCCATCAGTGCAGCAATGCTTATTCAATACCGCCAGCAGATGGAGACACTGGGGGATAATTTTCTAAGGATTTATACTGATTTTTCCTGTCTGAATTTGTCGCACAGAAAGTTGCAGGCCAAATATGTGTGACATTTCTGCGACTTTAGCTTCTAGAGCATTTTTACAACATTATACATAGGTGCTGAATACATAAAAAGCGACTGTTCAGCGACAGACAAGTCGCATCGGCTGAAAGTAGGCCAGAATGTCAGTCCATGTTGGAGCAGGTTTAGATACAGTCTAAAGTATAGATCTCAAAGTCTGTGCACAGAATTTAGCAAGTGCCTCGCACCTTCTGATGCATCAGGTAGGTGCAAAATAGCATAGCCTAACCCTCTGTACTTTGGTCTATATTGATGCGGGACATAGACAGCCAGCTGATGACCAATCCATTAGTGCAATGGATGGCTGGAAGCATTTGTCTTTGCCTTTGCAATACCACAGAAGCAATGCATGGTCAATGTACAGCAATGACACACCTGTGTGAACAGCCAGGAGACCCCCCCCCCCCCCCATGTTATGTTACATAGTTACATAGTTAGTACGGTCGAAAAAAGACATATGTCCATCAAGTTCAACCAGGGAATTAAGGGGTAGGGGTGTGGCGCGATATTGGGGAAGGGATGAGATTTTATATTTCTTCATAAGCATTAATCTTATTTTGTCAATTAGGAACATTCAGCACCCACCCGCTATCAAGGCAGCTGCCTATCATGTCATGCCCTACCTGCACAGGTGTGCTGGCTACTCAAATGATCCAATTAAGGAGGCCATTTAGTCAGCAGCAGCAGAAGTCCTGTGCCTGGACGCTCCAACAGCGGCCAGACACAAGCAGAAGCAGAAGCAGCAGAAGCAGCAGCAGCACCACCTTTTGTTTTTTGGCTGCAGCAGCAGCAAGGCCCACAGGGCTGGCTAGCTGGCTAGCCAGCAAGCAGGTAGCAATGAAAGTAGGAATCTTTCTTTTTAACCCTGTAAGGGGGTGGTGCACTGTACCCGAAGATACTGCCATATCGGGTCAATGCATAGGGCGACGGAAGCAAGCTTCGAAATCGGCCCCCGTTCTCAAAAATCCATTTAATATATGGTCCCCAGATAGGGGACGTATCAGATATTAAACTGATAAGAACAGATACTACACTTGATCTTAGCCAAAAGGCCGAGAAGCGATAACCGTGAAAGGGGCGGGCCCAACAAGGTGCCCTTCATGGGCACTATCACTGCTTGCTGTCAGGGAGGCTGCCAGACAATTTTCCATGCACACTCTGGGCTGGGGGGCAGTCAACCACCAGTACACACAGCAGAACCTAAACCCATACCATTATTGCTAAGCAGCAAGACAGGGGCCCATTGCACTCCCACGGGGCCTTTTTAAATGCAATCCATAACCCGGATTTGCCAGGAACCCTTCTTACTCCTCCTACTTGCATGTGACACTGGGCTTAGGATCTGCATAGGAAACACACACACAAGCACACACCTACCTTTGTTGCCTGCAGATGCCTCCTTGGCTGTCCCCAAACGGTATCAAACCAACACCCACGGGAAGCTGTAAGCATAGAGGACATGCCTGCACCCCATTGGACTTACCTGTGTGGGTTAAATCCGGGTTATTTGACAACCTATGGCGGTGATGGTTCTGCTCAGGCAGAGCAGTGCTGATGCTCCTCATAAAGCTGTCGCTGCTGTGAAGGTTCTAGGTGACATCACAAATCCCTATGGTTACATACACAACAAAGCTGGGTTGTTGTTGTTTACACTCTGCAAGGCCTGTGGAAGTGAGTGACATCATAGCACTGTAGTTCTGAGGGTTCTAGATGGATGCAACAATCTCCTGTTGCTTCTATGAAGGCCATAATAGACGACATCACCAAACAGCTCCATAGTCACATACACAGCAAAGGAGAGATGTTGTTTACACCTAGTGATGTCAGTGGTATTGAGTGACATCACAGCACAGTGCTAAGGCTCCTGGGCCTGGACACAGCAGCGGCTGCAATATCTCAACGGAGAATACGTTTATATATATGTGTGTGTGTGCGCGTATATATATATATATATATATATATATATATATATATATATATATATTTCTCCGCCGAAATCACTTTTAAACCCATTTCCACCTTTTTTTCCCTTCTCTTCCTCTTACTTTTTTTTCACGTTTTTTTACGTTTTTCTCCTTTTCGCCTCTTTTCTGGGCGTATTATTCTTCTTTTTCTTCTTTTTTTTCGTCTAATGCATACCCCATCAGTGCAGCAATGCTTATTCAATACCGCCAGCAGATGGAGACACTGGGGGATAATTTTCTAAGGATTTATACTGATTTTTCCTGTCTGAATTTGTCGCACAGAAAGTTGCAGGCCAAATATGTGTGACATTTCTGCGACTTTAGCTTCTAGAGCATTTTTACAACATTATACATAGGTGCTGAATACATAAAAAGCGACTGTTCAGCGACAGACAAGTCGCATCGGCTGAAAGTAGGCCAGAATGTCAGTCCATGTTGGAGCAGGTTTAGATACAGTCTAAAGTATAGATCTCAAAGTCTGTGCACAGAATTTAGCAAGGGCCTCGCACCTTCTGATGCATCAGGTAGGTGCACAATAGCATAGCCTAACCCTCTGTACTTTGGTCTATATTGATGCGGGACATAGACAGCCAGCTGATGACCAATCCATTAGTGCAATGGATGGCTGGAAGCATTTGTCTTTGCCTTTGCAATACCACAGAAGCAATGCATGGTCAATGTACAGCAATGACACACCTGTGTGAACAGCCAGGAGACCCCCCCCCCCCCCATGTTATGTTACATAGTTACATAGTTAGTACGGTCGAAAAAAGACATATGTCCATCAAGTTCAACCAGGGAATTAAGGGGTAGGGGTGTGGCGCGATATTGGGGAAGGGATGAGATTTTATATTTCTTCATAAGCATTAATCTTATTTTGTCAATTAGGAACATTCAGCACCCACCCGCTATCAAGGCAGCTGCCTATCATGTCATGCCCTACCTGCACAGGTGTGCTGGCTACTCAAATGATCCAATTAAGGAGGCCATTTAGTCAGCAGCAGCAGAAGTCCTGTGCCTGGACGCTCCAACAGCGGCCAGACACAAGCAGAAGCAGAAGCAGCAGAAGCAGCAGCAGCACCACCTTTTGTTTTTTGGCTGCAGCAGCAGCAAGGCCCACAGGGCTGGCTAGCTGGCTAGCCAGCAAGCAGGTAGCAATGAAAGTAGGAATCTTTCTTTTTAACCCTGTAAGGGGGTGGGGCACTGTACCCGAAGATACTGCCATATCGGGTCAATGCATAGGGCGACGGAAGCAAGCTTCGAAATCGGCCCCCGTTCTCAAAAATCCATTTAATATATGGTCCCCAGATAGGGGACGTATCAGATATTAAACTGATAAGAACAGATACTACACTTGATCTTAGCCAAAAGGCCGAGAAGCGATAACCGTGAAAGGGGCGGGCCCAACAAGGTGCCCTTCATGGGCACTATCACTGCTTGCTGTCAGGGAGGCTGCCAGACAATTTTCCATGCACACTCTGGGCTGGGGGGCAGTCAACCACCAGTACACACAGCAGAACCTAAACCCATACCATTATTGCTAAGCAGCAAGACAGGGGCCCATTGCACTCCCACGGGGCCTTTTTAAATGCAATCCATAACCCGGATTTGCCAGGAACCCTTCTTACTCCTCCTACTTGCATGTGACACTGGGCTTAGGATCTGCATAGGAAACACACACACAAGCACACACCTACCTTTGTTGCCTGCAGATGCCTCCTTGGCTGTCCCCAAACGGTATCAAACCAACACCCACGGGAAGCTGTAAGCATAGAGGACATGCCTGCACCCCATTGGACTTACCTGTGTGGGTTAAATCCGGGTTATTTGACAACCTATGGCGGTGATGGTTCTGCTCAGGCAGAGCAGTGCTGATGCTCCTCATAAAGCTGTCGCTGCTGTGAAGGTTCTAGGTGACATCACAAATCCCTATGGTTACATACACAACAAAGCTGGGTTGTTGTTGTTTACACTCTGCAAGGCCTGTGGAAGTGAGTGACATCATAGCACTGTAGTTCTGAGGGTTCTAGATGGATGCAACAATCTCCTGTTGCTTCTATGAAGGCCATAATAGACGACATCACCAAACAGCTCCATAGTCACATACACAGCAAAGGAGAGATGTTGTTTACACCTAGTGATGTCAGTGGTATTGAGTGACATCACAGCACAGTGCTAAGGCTCCTGGGCCTGGACACAGCAGCGGCTGCAATATCTCAACGGAGAATACGTTTATATATATGTGTGTGTGTGCGCGTATATATATATATATATATATATATATATATATATATATATATATATATATATTTCTCCGCCGAAATCACTTTTAAACCCATTTCCACCTTTTTTTCCCTTCTCTTCCTCTTACTTTTTTTTCACGTTTTTTTACGTTTTTCTCCTTTTCGCCTCTTTTCTGGGCGTATTATTCTTCTTTTTCTTCTTTTTTTTCGTCTAATGCATACCCCATCAGTGCAGCAATGCTTATTCAATACCGCCAGCAGATGGAGACACTGGGGGATAATTTTCTAAGGATTTATACTGATTTTTCCTGTCTGAATTTGTCGCACAGAAAGTTGCAGGCCAAATATGTGTGACATTTCTGCGACTTTAGCTTCTAGAGCATTTTTACAACATTATACATAGGTGCTGAATACATAAAAAGCGACTGTTCAGCGACAGACAAGTCGCATCGGCTGAAAGTAGGCCAGAATGTCAGTCCATGTTGGAGCAGGTTTAGATACAGTCTAAAGTATAGATCTCAAAGTCTGTGCACAGAATTTAGCAAGGGCCTCGCACCTTCTGATGCATCAGGTAGGTGCACAATAGCATAGCCTAACCCTCTGTACTTTGGTCTATATTGATGCGGGACATAGACAGCCAGCTGATGACCAATCCATTAGTGCAATGGATGGCTGGAAGCATTTGTCTTCGCCTTTGCAATACCACAGAAGCAATGCATGGTCAATGTACAGCAATGACACACCTGTGTGAACAGCCAGGAGACCCCCCCCCCCCCCCATGTTATGTTACATAGTTACATAGTTAGTACGGTCGAAAAAAGACATATGTCCATCAAGTTCAACCAGGGAATTAAGGGGTAGGGGTGTGGCGCGATATTGGGGAAGGGATGAGATTTTATATTTCTTCATAAGCATTAATCTTATTTTGTCAATTAGGAACATTCAGCACCCACCCGCTATCAAGGCAGCTGCCTATCATGTCATGCCCTACCTGCACAGGTGTGCTGGCTACTCAAATGATCCAATTAAGGAGGCCATTTAGTCAGCAGCAGCAGAAGTCCTGTGCCTGGACGCTCCAACAGCGGCCAGACACAAGCAGAAGCAGAAGCAGAAGCAGAAGCAGCAGCAGCACCACCTTTTGTTTTTTGGCTGCAGCAGCAGCAAGGCCCACAGGGCTGGCTAGCTGGCTAGCCAGCAAGCAGGTAGCAATGAAAGTAGGAATCTTTCTTTTTAACCCTGTAAGGGGGTGGTGCACTGTACCCGAAGATACTGCCATATCGGGTCAATGCATAGGGCGACGGAAGCAAGCTTCGAAATCGGCCCCCGTTCTCAAAAATCCATTTAATATATGGTCCCCAGATAGGGGACGTATCAGATATTAAACTGATAAGAACAGATACTACACTTGATCTTAGCCAAAAGGCCGAGAAGCGATAACCGTGAAAGGGGCGGGCCCAACAAGGTGCCCTTCATGGGCACTATCACTGCTTGCTGTCAGGGAGGCTGCCAGACAATTTTCCATGCACACTCTGGGCTGGGGGGCAGTCAACCACCAGTACACACAGCAGAACCTAAACCCATACCATTATTGCTAAGCAGCAAGACAGGGGCCCATTGCACCCCACGGGGCCTTTTTAAATGCAATCCATAACCCGGATTTGCCAGGAACCCTTCTTACTCCTCCTACTTGCATGTGACACTGGGCTTAGGATCTGCATAGGAAACACACACACAAGCACACACCTACCTTTGTTGCCTGCAGATGCCTCCTTGGCTGTCCCCAAACGGTATCAAACCAACACCCACGGGAAGCTGTAAGCATAGAGGACATGCCTGCACCCCATTGGACTTACCTGTGTGGGTTAAATCCGGGTTATTTGACAACCTATGGCGGTGATGGTTCTGCTCAGGCAGAGCAGTGCTGATGCTCCTCATAAAGCTGTCGCTGCTGTGAAGGTTCTAGGTGACATCACAAATCCCTATGGTTACATACACAACAAAGCTGGGTTGTTGTTGTTTACACTCTGCAAGGCCTGTGGAAGTGAGTGACATCATAGCACTGTAGTTCTGAGGGTTCTAGATGGATGCAACAATCTCCTGTTGCTTCTATGAAGGCCATAATAGACGACATCACCAAACAGCTCCATAGTCACATACACAGCAAAGGAGAGATGTTGTTTACACCTAGTGATGTCAGTGGTATTGAGTGACATCACAGCACAGTGCTAAGGCTCCTGGGCCTGGACACAGCAGCGGCTGCAATATCTCAACGGAGAATACGTTTATATATATGTGTGTGTGTGCGCGTATATATATATATATATATATATATATATATATATATATATATTTCTCCGCCGAAATCACTTTTAAACCCATTTCCACCTTTTTTTCCCTTCTCTTCCTCTTACTTTTTTTTCACGTTTTTTTACGTTTTTCTCCTTTTCGCCTCTTTTCTGGGCGTATTATTCTTCTTTTTCTTCTTTTTTTTCGTCTAATGCATACCCCATCAGTGCAGCAATGCTTATTCAATACCGCCAGCAGATGGAGACACTGGGGGATAATTTTCTAAGGATTTATACTGATTTTTCCTGTCTGAATTTGTCGCACAGAAAGTTGCAGGCCAAATATGTGTGACATTTCTGCGACTTTAGCTTCTAGAGCATTTTTACAACATTATACATAGGTGCTGAATACATAAAAAGCGACTGTTCAGCGACAGACAAGTCGCATCGGCTGAAAGTAGGCCAGAATGTCAGTCCATGTTGGAGCAGGTTTAGATACAGTCTAAAGTATAGATCTCAAAGTCTGTGCACAGAATTTAGCAAGGGCCTCGCACCTTCTGATGCATCAGGTAGGTGCACAATAGCATAGCCTAACCCTCTGTACTTTGGTCTATATTGATGCGGGACATAGACAGCCAGCTGATGACCAATCCATTAGTGCAATGGATGGCTGGAAGCATTTGTCTTTGCCTTTGCAATACCACAGAAGCAATGCATGGTCAATGTACAGCAATGACACACCTGTGTGAACAGCCAGGAGACCCCCCCCCCCCCCATGTTATGTTACATAGTTACATAGTTAGTACGGTCGAAAAAAGACATATGTCCATCAAGTTCAACCAGGGAATTAAGGGGTAGGGGTGTGGCGCGATATTGGGGAAGGGATGAGATTTTATATTTCTTCATAAGCATTAATCTTATTTTGTCAATTAGGAACATTCAGCACCCACCCGCTATCAAGGCAGCTGCCTATCATGTCATGCCCTACCTGCACAGGTGTGCTGGCTACTCAAATGATCCAATTAAGGAGGCCATTTAGTCAGCAGCAGCAGAAGTCCTGTGCCTGGACGCTCCAACAGCGGCCAGACACAAGCAGAAGCAGAAGCAGCAGAAGCAGCAGCAGCACCACCTTTTGTTTTTTGGCTGCAGCAGCAGCAAGGCCCACAGGGCTGGCTAGCTGGCTAGCCAGCAAGCAGGTAGCAATGAAAGTAGGAATCTTTCTTTTTAACCCTGTAAGGGGGTGGTGCACTGTACCCGAAGATACTGCCATATCGGGTCAATGCATAGGGCGACGGAAGCAAGCTTCGAAATCGGCCCCCGTTCTCAAAAATCCATTTAATATATGGTCCCCAGATAGGGGACGTATCAGATATTAAACTGATAAGAACAGATACTACACTTGATCTTAGCCAAAAGGCCGAGAAGCGATAACCGTGAAAGGGGCGGGCCCAACAAGGTGCCCTTCATGGGCACTATCACTGCTTGCTGTCAGGGAGGCTGCCAGACAATTTTCCATGCACACTCTGGGCTGGGGGGCAGTCAACCACCAGTACACACAGCAGAACCTAAACCCATACCATTATTGCTAAGCAGCAAGACAGGGGCCCATTGCACTCCCACGGGGCCTTTTTAAATGCAATCCATAACCCGGATTTGCCAGGAACCCTTCTTACTCCTCCTACTTGCATGTGACACTGGGCTTAGGATCTGCATAGGAAACACACACACAAGCACACACCTACCTTTGTTGCCTGCAGATGCCTCCTTGGCTGTCCCCAAACGGTATCAAACCAACACCCACGGGAAGCTGTAAGCATAGAGGACATGCCTGCACCCCATTGGACTTACCTGTGTGGGTTAAATCCGGGTTATTTGACAACCTATGGCGGTGATGGTTCTGCTCAGGCAGAGCAGTGCTGATGCTCCTCATAAAGCTGTCGCTGCTGTGAAGGTTCTAGGTGACATCACAATCCCTATGGTTACATACACAACAAAGCTGGGTTGTTGTTGTTTACACTCTGCAAGGCCTGTGGAAGTGAGTGACATCATAGCACTGTAGTTCTGAGGGTTCTAGATGGATGCAACAATCTCCTGTTGCTTCTATGAAGGCCATAATAGACGACATCACCAAACAGCTCCATAGTCACATACACAGCAAAGGAGAGATGTTGTTTACACCTAGTGATGTCAGTGGTATTGAGTGACATCACAGCACAGTGCTAAGGCTCCTGGGCCTGGACACAGCAGCGGCTGCAATATCTCAACGGAGAATACGTTTATATATATGTGTGTGTGTGCGCGTATATATATATATATATATATATATATATATATATATATATATATATATATTTCTCCGCCGAAATCACTTTTAAACCCATTTCCACCTTTTTTTCCCTTCTCTTCCTCTTACTTTTTTTTCACGTTTTTTTACGTTTTTCTCCTTTTCGCCTCTTTTCTGGGCGTATTATTCTTCTTTTTCTTCTTTTTTTTCGTCTAATGCATACCCCATCAGTGCAGCAATGCTTATTCAATACCGCCAGCAGATGGAGACACTGGGGGATAATTTTCTAAGGATTTATACTGATTTTTCCTGTCTGAATTTGTCGCACAGAAAGTTGCAGGCCAAATATGTGTGACATTTCTGCGACTTTAGCTTCTAGAGCATTTTTACAACATTATACATAGGTGCTGAATACATAAAAAGCGACTGTTCAGCGACAGACAAGTCGCATCGGCTGAAAGTAGGCCAGAATGTCAGTCCATGTTGGAGCAGGTTTAGATACAGTCTAAAGTATAGATCTCAAAGTCTGTGCACAGAATTTAGCAAGGGCCTCGCACCTTCTGATGCATCAGGTAGGTGCACAATAGCATAGCCTAACCCTCTGTACTTTGGTCTATATTGATGCGGGACATAGACAGCCAGCTGATGACCAATCCATTAGTGCAATGGATGGCTGGAAGCATTTGTCTTTGCCTTTGCAATACCACAGAAGCAATGCATGGTCAATGTACAGCAATGACACACCTGTGTGAACAGCCAGGAGACCCCCCCCCCCCCCCCATGTTATGTTACATAGTTACATAGTTAGTACGGTCGAAAAAAGACATATGTCCATCAAGTTCAACCAGGGAATTAAGGGGTAGGGGTGTGGCGCGATATTGGGGAAGGGATGAGATTTTATATTTCTTCATAAGCATTAATCTTATTTTGTCAATTAGGAACATTCAGCACCCACCCGCTATCAAGGCAGCTGCCTATCATGTCATGCCCTACCTGCACAGGTGTGCTGGCTACTCAAATGATCCAATTAAGGAGGCCATTTAGTCAGCAGCAGCAGAAGTCCTGTGCCTGGACGCTCCAACAGCGGCCAGACACAAGCAGAAGCAGAAGCAGCAGAAGCAGCAGCAGCACCACCTTTTGTTTTTTGGCTGCAGCAGCAGCAAGGCCCACAGGGCTGGCTAGCTGGCTAGCCAGCAAGCAGGTAGCAATGAAAGTAGGAATCTTTCTTTTTAACCCTGTAAGGGGGTGGTGCACTGTACCCGAAGATACTGCCATATCGGGTCAATGCATAGGGCGACGGAAGCAAGCTTCGAAATCGGCCCCCGTTCTCAAAAATCCATTTAATATATGGTCCCCAGATAGGGGACGTATCAGATATTAAACTGATAAGAACAGATACTACACTTGATCTTAGCCAAAAGGCCGAGAAGCGATAACCGTGAAAGGGGCGGGCCCAACAAGGTGCCCTTCATGGGCACTATCACTGCTTGCTGTCAGGGAGGCTGCCAGACAATTTTCCATGCACACTCTGGGCTGGGGGGCAGTCAACCACCAGCACACACAGCAGAACCTAAACCCATACCATTATTGCTAAGCAGCAAGACAGGGGCCCATTGCACTCCCACGGGGCCTTTTTAAATGCAATCCATAACCCGGATTTGCCAGGAACCCTTCTTACTCCTCCTACTTGCATGTGACACTGGGCTTAGGATCTGCATAGGAAACACACACACAAGCACACACCTACCTTTGTTGCCTGCAGATGCCTCCTTGGCTGTCCCCAAACGGTATCAAACCAACACCCACGGGAAGCTGTAAGCATAGAGGACATGCCTGCACCCCATTGGACTTACCTGTGTGGGTTAAATCCGGGTTATTTGACAACCTATGGCGGTGATGGTTCTGCTCAGGCAGAGCAGTGCTGATGCTCCTCATAAAGCTGTCGCTGCTGTGAAGGTTCTAGGTGACATCACAAATCCCTATGGTTACATACACAACAAAGCTGGGTTGTTGTTGTTTACACTCTGCAAGGCCTGTGGAAGTGAGTGACATCATAGCACTGTAGTTCTGAGGGTTCTAGATGGATGCAACAATCTCCTGTTGCTTCTATGAAGGCCATAATAGACGACATCACCAAACAGCTCCATAGTCACATACACAGCAAAGGAGAGATGTTGTTTACACCTAGTGATGTCAGTGGTATTGAGTGACATCACAGCACAGTGCTAAGGCTCCTGGGCCTGGACACAGCAGCGGCTGCAATATCTCAACGGAGAATACGTTTATATATATGTGTGTGTGTGCGCGTATATATATATATATATATATATATATATATATATATATTTCTCCGCCGAAATCACTTTTAAACCCATTTCCACCTTTTTTTCCCTTCTCTTCCTCTTACTTTTTTTTCACGTTTTTTTACGTTTTTCTCCTTTTCGCCTCTTTTCTGGGCGTATTATTCTTCTTTTTCTTCTTTTTTTTCGTCTAATGCATACCCCATCAGTGCAGCAATGCTTATTCAATACCGCCAGCAGATGGAGACACTGGGGGATAATTTTCTAAGGATTTATACTGATTTTTCCTGTCTGAATTTGTCGCACAGAAAGTTGCAGGCCAAATATGTGTGACATTTCTGCGACTTTAGCTTCTAGAGCATTTTTACAACATTATACATAGGTGCTGAATACATAAAAAGCGACTGTTCAGCGACAGACAAGTCGCATCGGCTGAAAGTAGGCCAGAATGTCAGTCCATGTTGGAGCAGGTTTAGATACAGTCTAAAGTATAGATCTCAAAGTCTGTGCACAGAATTTAGCAAGGGCCTCGCACCTTCTGATGCATCAGGTAGGTGCACAATAGCATAGCCTAACCCTCTGTACTTTGGTCTATATTGATGCGGGACATAGACAGCCAGCTGATGACCAATCCATTAGTGCAATGGATGGCTGGAAGCATTTGTCTTTGCCTTTGCAATACCACAGAAGCAATGCATGGTCAATGTACAGCAATGACACACCTGTGTGAACAGCCAGGAGACCCCCCCCCCCCCCCCATGTTATGTTACATAGTTACATAGTTAGTACGGTCGAAAAAAGACATATGTCCATCAAGTTCAACCAGGGAATTAAGGGGTAGGGGTGTGGCGCGATATTGGGGAAGGGATGAGATTTTATATTTCTTCATAAGCATTAATCTTATTTTGTCAATTAGGAACATTCAGCACCCACCCGCTATCAAGGCAGCTGCCTATCATGTCATGCCCTACCTGCACAGGTGTGCTGGCTACTCAAATGATCCAATTAAGGAGGCCATTTAGTCAGCAGCAGCAGAAGTCCTGTGCCTGGACGCTCCAACAGCGGCCAGACACAAGCAGAAGCAGAAGCAGCAGAAGCAGCAGCAGCACCACCTTTTGTTTTTTGGCTGCAGCAGCAGCAAGGCCCACAGGGCTGGCTAGCTGGCTAGCCAGCAAGCAGGTAGCAATGAAAGTAGGAATCTTTCTTTTTAACCCTGTAAGGGGGTGGTGCACTGTACCCGAAGATACTGCCATATCGGGTCAATGCATAGGGCGACGGAAGCAAGCTTCGAAATCGGCCCCCGTTCTCAAAAATCCATTTAATATATGGTCCCCAGATAGGGGACGTATCAGATATTAAACTGATAAGAACAGATACTACACTTGATCTTAGCCAAAAGGCCGAGAAGCGATAACCGTGAAAGGGGCGGGCCCAACAAGGTGCCCTTCATGGGCACTATCACTGCTTGCTGTCAGGGAGGCTGCCAGACAATTTTCCATGCACACTCTGGGCTGGGGGGCAGTCAACCACCAGTACACACAGCAGAACCTAAACCCATACCATTATTGCTAAGCAGCAAGACAGGGGCCCATTGCACTCCCACGGGGCCTTTTTAAATGCAATCCATAACCCGGATTTGCCAGGAACCCTTCTTACTCCTCCTACTTGCATGTGACACTGGGCTTAGGATCTGCATAGGAAACACACACACAAGCACACACCTACCTTTGTTGCCTGCAGATGCCTCCTTGGCTGTCCCCAAACGGTATCAAACCAACACCCACGGGAAGCTGTAAGCATAGAGGACATGCCTGCACCCCATTGGACTTACCTGTGTGGGTTAAATCCGGGTTATTTGACAACCTATGGCGGTGATGGTTCTGCTCAGGCAGAGCAGTGCTGATGCTCCTCATAAAGCTGTCGCTGCTGTGAAGGTTCTAGGTGACATCACAAATCCCTATGGTTACATACACAACAAAGCTGGGTTGTTGTTGTTTACACTCTGCAAGGCCTGTGGAAGTGAGTGACATCATAGCACTGTAGTTCTGAGGGTTCTAGATGGATGCAACAATCTCCTGTTGCTTCTATGAAGGCCATAATAGACGACATCACCAAACAGCTCCATAGTCACATACACAGCAAAGGAGAGATGTTGTTTACACCTAGTGATGTCAGTGGTATTGAGTGACATCACAGCACAGTGCTAAGGCTCCTGGGCCTGGACACAGCAGCGGCTGCAATATCTCAACGGAGAATACGTTTATATATATGTGTGTGTGTGCGCGTATATATATATATATATATATATATATATATATATATATATATATATATATTTCTCCGCCGAAATCACTTTTAAACCCATTTCCACCTTTTTTTCCCTTCTCTTCCTCTTACTTTTTTTTCACGTTTTTTTACGTTTTTCTCCTTTTCGCCTCTTTTCTGGGCGTATTATTCTTCTTTTTCTTCTTTTTTTTCGTCTAATGCATACCCCATCAGTGCAGCAATGCTTATTCAATACCGCCAGCAGATGGAGACACTGGGGGATAATTTTCTAAGGATTTATACTGATTTTTCCTGTCTGAATTTGTCGCACAGAAAGTTGCAGGCCAAATATGTGTGACATTTCTGCGACTTTAGCTTCTAGAGCATTTTTACAACATTATACATAGGTGCTGAATACATAAAAAGCGACTGTTCAGCGACAGACAAGTCGCATCGGCTGAAAGTAGGCCAGAATGTCAGTCCATGTTGGAGCAGGTTTAGATACAGTCTAAAGTATAGATCTCAAAGTCTGTGCACAGAATTTAGCAAGGGCCTCGCACCTTCTGATGCATCAGGTAGGTGCACAATAGCATAGCCTAACCCTCTGTACTTTGGTCTATATTGATGCGGGACATAGACAGCCAGCTGATGACCAATCCATTAGTGCAATGGATGGCTGGAAGCATTTGTCTTTGCCTTTGCAATACCACAGAAGCAATGCATGGTCAATGTACAGCAATGACACACCTGTGTGAACAGCCAGGAGACCCCCCCCCCCCCATGTTATGTTACATAGTTACATAGTTAGTACGGTCGAAAAAAGACATATGTCCATCAAGTTCAACCAGGGAATTAAGGGGTAGGGGTGTGGCGCGATATTGGGGAAGGGATGAGATTTTATATTTCTTCATAAGCATTAATCTTATTTTGTCAATTAGGAACATTCAGCACCCACCCGCTATCAAGGCAGCTGCCTATCATGTCATGCCCTACCTGCACAGGTGTGCTGGCTACTCAAATCATCCAATTAAGGAGGCCATTTAGTCAGCAGCAGCAGAAGTCCTGTGCCTGGACGCTCCAACAGCGGCCAGACACAAGCAGAAGCAGAAGCAGCAGAAGCAGCAGCAGCACCACCTTTTGTTTTTTGGCTGCAGCAGCAGCAAGGCCCACAGGGCTGGCTAGCTGGCTAGCCAGCAAGCAGGTAGCAATGAAAGTAGGAATCTTTCTTTTTAACCCTGTAAGGGGGTGGTGCACTGTACCCGAAGATACTGCCATATCGGGTCAATGCATAGGGCGACGGAAGCAAGCTTCGAAATCGGCCCCCGTTCTCAAAAATCCATTTAATATATGGTCCCCAGATAGGGGACGTATCAGATATTAAACTGATAAGAACAGATACTACACTTGATCTTAGCCAAAAGGCCGAGAAGCGATAACCGTGAAAGGGGCGGGCCCAACAAGGTGCCCTTCATGGGCACTATCACTGCTTGCTGTCAGGGAGGCTGCCAGACAATTTTCCATGCACACTCTGGGCTGGGGGGCAGTCAACCACCAGTACACACAGCAGAACCTAAACCCATACCATTATTGCTAAGCAGCAAGACAGGGGCCAATTGCACTCCCACGGGGCCTTTTTAAATGCAATCCATAACCCGGATTTGCCAGGAACCCTTCTTACTCCTCCTACTTGCATGTGACACTGGGCTTAGGATCTGCATAGGAAACACACACACAAGCACACACCTACCTTTGTTGCCTGCAGATGCCTCCTTGGCTGTCCCCAAACGGTATCAAACCAACACCCACGGGAAGCTGTAAGCATAGAGGACATGCCTGCACCCCATTGGACTTACCTGTGTGGGTTAAATCCGGGTTATTTGACAACCTATGGCGGTGATGGTTCTGCTCAGGCAGAGCAGTGCTGATGCTCCTCATAAAGCTGTCGCTGCTGTGAAGGTTCTAGGTGACATCACAAATCCCTATGGTTACATACACAACAAAGCTGGGTTGTTGTTGTTTACACTCTGCAAGGCCTGTGGAAGTGAGTGACATCATAGCACTGTAGTTCTGAGGGTTCTAGATGGATGCAACAATCTCCTGTTGCTTCTATGAAGGCCATAATAGACGACATCACCAAACAGCTCCATAGTCACATACACAGCAAAGGAGAGATGTTGTTTACACCTAGTGATGTCAGTGGTATTGAGTGACATCACAGCACAGTGCTAAGGCTCCTGGGCCTGGACACAGCAGCGGCTGCAATATCTCAACGGAGAATACGTTTATATATATGTGTGTGTGTGCGCGTATATATATATATATATATATATATATATATATATATATATATATATATTCTCCGCCGAAATCACTTTTAAACCCATTTCCACCTTTTTTTCCCTTCTCTTCCTCTTACTTTTTTTTCACGTTTTTTTACGTTTTTCTCCTTTTCGCCTCTTTTCTGGGCGTATTATTCTTCTTTTTCTTCTTTTTTTTCGTCTAATGCATACCCCATCAGTGCAGCAATGCTTATTCAATACCGCCAGCAGATGGAGACACTGGGGGATAATTTTCTAAGGATTTATACTGATTTTTCCTGTCTGAATTTGTCGCACAGAAAGTTGCAGGCCAAATATGTGTGACATTTCTGCGACTTTAGCTTCTAGAGCATTTTTACAACATTATACATAGGTGCTGAATACATAAAAAGCGACTGTTCAGCGACAGACAAGTCGCATCGGCTGAAAGTAGGCCAGAATGTCAGTCCATGTTGGAGCAGGTTTAGATACAGTCTAAAGTATAGATCTCAAAGTCTGTGCACAGAATTTAGCAAGGGCCTCGCACCTTCTGATGCATCAGGTAGGTGCACAATAGCATAGCCTAACCCTCTGTACTTTGGTCTATATTGATGCGGGACATAGACAGCCAGCTGATGACCAATCCATTAGTGCAATGGATGGCTGGAAGCATTTGTCTTTGCCTTTGCAATACCACAGAAGCAATGCATGGTCAATGTACAGCAATGACACACCTGTGTGAACAGCCAGGAGACCCCCCCCCCCCATGTTATGTTACATAGTTACATAGTTAGTACGGTCGAAAAAAGACATATGTCCATCAAGTTCAACCAGGGAATTAAGGGGTAGGGGTGTGGCGCGATATTGGGGAAGGGATGAGATTTTATATTTCTTCATAAGCATTAATCTTATTTTGTCAATTAGGAACATTCAGCACCCACCCGCTATCAAGGCAGCTGCCTATCATGTCATGCCCTACCTGCACAGGTGTGCTGGCTACTCAAATGATCCAATTAAGGAGGCCATTTAGTCAGCAGCAGCAGAAGTCCTGTGCCTGGACGCTCCAACAGCGGCCAGACACAAGCAGAAGCAGCAGAAGCAGCAGCAGCACCACCTTTTGTTTTTTGGCTGCAGCAGCAGCAAGGCCCACAGGGCTGGCTAGCTGGCTAGCCAGCAAGCAGGTAGCAATGAAAGTAGGAATCTTTCTTTTTAACCCTGTAAGGGGGTGGTGCACTGTACCCGAAGATACTGCCATATCGGGTCAATGCATAGGGCGACGGAAGCAAGCTTCGAAATCGGCCCCCGTTCTCAAAAATCCATTTAATATATGGTCCCCAGATAGGGGACGTATCAGATATTAAACTGATAAGAACAGATACTACACTTGATCTTAGCCAAAAGGCCGAGAAGCGATAACCGTGAAAGGGGCGGGCCCAACAAGGTGCCCTTCATGGGCACTATCACTGCTTGCTGTCAGGGAGGCTGCCAGACAATTTTCCATGCACACTCTGGGCTGGGGGGCAGTCAACCACCAGTACACACAGCAGAACCTAAACCCATACCATTATTGCTAAGCAGCAAGACAGGGGCCCATTGCACTCCCACGGGGCCTTTTTAAATGCAATCCATAACCCGGATTTGCCAGGAACCCTTCTTACTCCTCCTACTTGCATGTGACACTGGGCTTAGGATCTGCATAGGAAACACACACACAAGCACACACCTACCTTTGTTGCCTGCAGATGCCTCCTTGGCTGTCCCCAAACGGTATCAAACCAACACCCACGGGAAGCTGTAAGCATAGAGGACATGCCTGCACCCCATTGGACTTACCTGTGTGGGTTAAATCCGGGTTATTTGACAACCTATGGTGGTGATGGTTCTGCTCAGGCAGAGCAGTGCTGATGCTCCTCATAAAGCTGTCGCTGCTGTGAAGGTTCTAGGTGACATCACAAATCCCTATGGTTACATACACAACAAAGCTGGGTTGTTGTTGTTTACACTCTGCAAGGCCTGTGGAAGTGAGTGACATCATAGCACTGTAGTTCTGAGGGTTCTAGATGGATGCAACAATCTCCTGTTGCTTCTATGAAGGCCATAATAGACGACATCACCAAACAGCTCCATAGTCACATACACAGCAAAGGAGAGATGTTGTTTACACCTAGTGATGTCAGTGGTATTGAGTGACATCACAGCACAGTGCTAAGGCTCCTGGGCCTGGACACAGCAGCGGCTGCAATATCTCAACGGAGAATACGTTTATATATATGTGTGTGTGTGCGCGTATATATATATATATATATATATATATATATATATATATTTCTCCACCGAAATCACTTTTAAACCCATTTCCACCTTTTTTTCCCTTCTCTTCCTCTTACTTTTTTTTCACGTTTTTTTACGTTTTTCTCCTTTTCGCCTCTTTTCTGGGCGTATTATTCTTCTTTTTCTTCTTTTTTTTCGTCTAATGCATACCCCATCAGTGCAGCAATGCTTATTCAATACCGCCAGCAGATGGAGACACTGGGGGATAATTTTCTAAGGATTTATACTGATTTTTCCTGTCTGAATTTGTCGCACAGAAAGTTGCAGGCCAAATATGTGTGACATTTCTGCGACTTTAGCTTCTAGAGCATTTTTACAACATTATACATAGGTGCTGAATACATAAAAAGCGACTGTTCAGCGACAGACAAGTCGCATCGGCTGAAAGTAGGCCAGAATGTCAGTCCATGTTGGAGCAGGTTTAGATACAGTCTAAAGTATAGATCTCAAAGTCTGTGCACAGAATTTAGCAAGGGCCTCGCACCTTCTGATGCATCAGGTAGGTGCACAATAGCATAGCCTAACCCTCTGTACTTTGGTCTATATTGATGCGGGACATAGACAGCCAGCTGATGACCAATCCATTAGTGCAATGGATGGCTGGAAGCATTTGTCTTTGCCTTTGCAATACCACAGAAGCAATGCATGGTCAATGTACAGCAATGACACACCTGTGTGAACAGCCAGGAGACCCCCCCCCCCCCCATGTTATGTTACATAGTTACATAGTTAGTACGGTCGAAAAAAGACATATGTCCATCAAGTTCAACCAGGGAATTAAGGGGTAGGGGTGTGGCGCGATATTGGGGAAGGGATGAGATTTTATATTTCTTCATAAGCATTAATCTTATTTTGTCAATTAGGAACATTCAGCACCCACCCGCTATCAAGGCAGCTGCCTATCATGTCATGCCCTACCTGCACAGGTGTGCTGGCTACTCAAATGATCCAATTAAGGAGGCCATTTAGTCAGCAGCAGCAGAAGTCCTGTGCCTGGACGCTCCAACAGCGGCCAGACACAAGCAGAAGCAGAAGCAGCAGAAGCAGCAGCAGCACCACCTTTTGTTTTTTGGCTGCAGCAGCAGCAAGGCCCACAGGGCTGGCTAGCTGGCTAGCCAGCAAGCAGGTAGCAATGAAAGTAGGAATCTTTCTTTTTAACCCTGTAAGGGGGTGGTGCACTGTACCCGAAGATACTGCCATATCGGGTCAATGCATAGGGCGACGGAAGCAAGCTTCGAAATCGGCCCCCGTTCTCAAAAATCCATTTAATATATGGTCCCCAGATAGGGGACGTATCAGATATTAAACTGATAAGAACAGATACTACACTTGATCTTAGCCAAAAGGCCGAGAAGCGATAACCGTGAAAGGGGCGGGCCCAACAAGGTGCCCTTCATGGGCACTATCACTGCTTGCTGTCAGGGAGGCTGCCAGACAATTTTCCATGCACACTCTGGGCTGGGGGGCAGTCAACCACCAGTACACACAGCAGAACCTAAACCCATACCATTATTGCTAAGCAGCAAGACAGGGGCCCATTGCACTCCCACGGGGCCTTTTTAAATGCAATCCATAACCCGGATTTGCCAGGAACCCTTCTTACTCCTCCTACTTGCATGTGACACTGGGCTTAGGATCTGCATAGGAAACACACACACAAGCACACACCTACCTTTGTTGCCTGCAGATGCCTCCTTGGCTGTCCCCAAACGGTATCAAACCAACACCCACGGGAAGCTGTAAGCATAGAGGACATGCCTGCACCCCATTGGACTTACCTGTGTGGGTTAAATCCGGGTTATTTGACAACCTATGGCGGTGATGGTTCTGCTCAGGCAGAGCAGTGCTGATGCTCCTCATAAAGCTGTCGCTGCTGTGAAGGTTCTAGGTGACATCACAAATCCCTATGGTTACATACACAACAAAGCTGGGTTGTTGTTGTTTACACTCTGCAAGGCCTGTGGAAGTGAGTGACATCATAGCACTGTAGTTCTGAGGGTTCTAGATGGATGCAACAATCTCCTGTTGCTTCTATGAAGGCCATAATAGACGACATCACCAAACAGCTCCATAGTCACATACACAGCAAAGGAGAGATGTTGTTTACACCTAGTGATGTCAGTGGTATTGAGTGACATCACAGCACAGTGCTAAGGCTCCTGGGCCTGGACACAGCAGCGGCTGCAATATCTCAACGGAGAATACGTTTATATATATGTGTGTGTGTGCGCGTATATATATATATATATATATATATATATATATTTCTCCGCCGAAATCACTTTTAAACCCATTTCCACCTTTTTTTCCCTTCTCTTCCTCTTACTTTTTTTTCACGTTTTTTTACGTTTTTCTCCTTTTCGCCTCTTTTCTGGGCGTATTATTCTTCTTTTTCTTCTTTTTTTTCGTCTAATGCATACCCCATCAGTGCAGCAATGCTTATTCAATACCGCCAGCAGATGGAGACACTGGGGGATAATTTTCTAAGGATTTATACTGATTTTTCCTGTCTGAATTTGTCGCACAGAAAGTTGCAGGCCAAATATGTGTGACATTTCTGCGACTTTAGCTTCTAGAGCATTTTTACAACATTATACATAGGTGCTGAATACATAAAAAGCGACTGTTCAGCGACAGACAAGTCGCATCGGCTGAAAGTAGGCCAGAATGTCAGTCCATGTTGGAGCAGGTTTAGATACAGTCTAAAGTATAGATCTCAAAGTCTGTGCACAGAATTTAGCAAGGGCCTCGCACCTTCTGATGCATCAGGTAGGTGCACAATAGCATAGCCTAACCCTCTGTACTTTGGTCTATATTGATGCGGGACATAGACAGCCAGCTGATGACCAATCCATTAGTGCAATGGATGGCTGGAAGCATTTGTCTTTGCCTTTGCAATACCACAGAAGCAATGCATGGTCAATGTACAGCAATGACACACCTGTGTGAACAGCCAGGAGACCCCCCCCCCCCCCCCATGTTATGTTACATAGTTACATAGTTAGTACGGTCGAAAAAAGACATATGTCCATCAAGTTCAACCAGGGAATTAAGGGGTAGGGGTGTGGCGCGATATTGGGGAAGGGATGAGATTTTATATTTCTTCATAAGCATTAATCTTATTTTGTCAATTAGGAACATTCAGCACCCACCCGCTATCAAGGCAGCTGCCTATCATGTCATGCCCTACCTGCACAGGTGTGCTGGCTACTCAAATGATCCAATTAAGGAGGCCATTTAGTCAGCAGCAGCAGAAGTCCTGTGCCTGGACGCTCCAACAGCGGCCAGACACAAGCAGAAGCAGAAGCAGCAGAAGCAGCAGCAGCACCACCTTTTGTTTTTTGGCTGCAGCAGCAGCAAGGCCCACAGGGCTGGCTAGCTGGCTAGCCAGCAAGCAGGTAGCAATGAAAGTAGGAATCTTTCTTTTTAACCCTGTAAGGGGGTGATGCACTGTACCCGAAGATACTGCCATATCGGGTCAATGCATAGGGCGACGGAAGCAAGCTTCGAAATCGGCCCCCGTTCTCAAAAATCCATTTAATATATGGTCCCCAGATAGGGGACGTATCAGATATTAAACTGATAAGAACAGATACTACACTTGATCTTAGCCAAAAGGCCGAGAAGCGATAACCGTGAAAGGGGCGGGCCCAACAAGGTGCCCTTCATGGGCACTATCACTGCTTGCTGTCAGGGAGGCTGCCAGACAATTTTCCATGCACACTCTGGGCTGGGGGGCAGTCAACCACCAGTACACACAGCAGAACCTAAACCCATACCATTATTGCTAAGCAGCAAGACAGGGGCCCATTGCACTCCCACGGGGCCTTTTTAAATGCAATCCATAACCCGGATTTGCCAGGAACCCTTCTTACTCCTCCTACTTGCATGTGACACTGGGCTTAGGATCTGCATAGGAAACACACACACAAGCACACACCTACCTTTGTTGCCTGCAGATGCCTCCTTGGCTGTCCCCAAACGGTATCAAACCAACACCCACGGGAAGCTGTAAGCATAGAGGACATGCCTGCACCCCATTGGACTTACCTGTGTGGGTTAAATCCGGGTTATTTGACAACCTATGGTGGTGATGGTTCTGCTCAGGCAGAGCAGTGCTGATGCTCCTCATAAAGCTGTCGCTGCTGTGAAGGTTCTAGGTGACATCACAAATCCCTATGGTTACATACACAACAAAGCTGGGTTGTTGTTGTTTACACTCTGCAAGGCCTGTGGAAGTGAGTGACATCATAGCACTGTAGTTCTGAGGGTTCTAGATGGATGCAACAATCTCCTGTTGCTTCTATGAAGGCCATAATAGACGACATCACCAAACAGCTCCATAGTCACATACACAGCAAAGGAGAGATGTTGTTTACACCTAGTGATGTCAGTGGTATTGAGTGACATCACAGCACAGTGCTAAGGCTCCTGGGCCTGGACACAGCAGCGGCTGCAATATCTCAACGGAGAATACGTTTATATATATGTGTGTGTGTGCGCGTATATATATATATATATATATATATATATATATATATATATATATTTCTCCACCGAAATCACTTTTAAACCCATTTCCACCTTTTTTTCCCTTCTCTTCCTCTTACTTTTTTTTCACGTTTTTTTACGTTTTTCTCCTTTTCGCCTCTTTTCTGGGCGTATTATTCTTCTTTTTCTTCTTTTTTTTCGTCTAATGCATACCCCATCAGTGCAGCAATGCTTATTCAATACCGCCAGCAGATGGAGACACTGGGGGATAATTTTCTAAGGATTTATACTGATTTTTCCTGTCTGAATTTGTCGCACAGAAAGTTGCAGGCCAAATATGTGTGACATTTCTGCGACTTTAGCTTCTAGAGCATTTTTACAACATTATACATAGGTGCTGAATACATAAAAAGCGACTGTTCAGCGACAGACAAGTCGCATCGGCTGAAAGTAGGCCAGAATGTCAGTCCATGTTGGAGCAGGTTTAGATACAGTCTAAAGTATAGATCTCAAAGTCTGTGCACAGAATTTAGCAAGGGCCTCGCACCTTCTGATGCATCAGGTAGGTGCACAATAGCATAGCCTAACCCTCTGTACTTTGGTCTATATTGATGCGGGACATAGACAGCCAGCTGATGACCAATCCATTAGTGCAATGGATGGCTGGAAGCATTTGTCTTTGCCTTTGCAATACCACAGAAGCAATGCATGGTCAATGTACAGCAATGACACACCTGTGTGAACAGCCAGGAGACCCCCCCCCCCCCCCCATGTTATGTTACATAGTTACATAGTTAGTACGGTCGAAAAAAGACATATGTCCATCAAGTTCAACCAGGGAATTAAGGGGTAGGGGTGTGGCGCGATATTGGGGAAGGGATGAGATTTTATATTTCTTCATAAGCATTAATCTTATTTTGTCAATTAGGAACATTCAGCACCCACCCGCTATCAAGGCAGCTGCCTATCATGTCATGCCCTACCTGCACAGGTGTGCTGGCTACTCAAATGATCCAATTAAGGAGGCCATTTAGTCAGCAGCAGCAGAAGTCCTGTGCCTGGACGCTCCAACAGCGGCCAGACACAAGCAGAAGCAGAAGCAGCAGAAGCAGCAGCAGCACCACCTTTTGTTTTTTGGCTGCAGCAGCAGCAAGGCCCACAGGGCTGGCTAGCTGGCTAGCCAGCAAGCAGGTAGCAATGAAAGTAGGAATCTTTCTTTTTAACCCTGTAAGGGGGTGGTGCACTGTACCCGAAGATACTGCCATATCGGGTCAATGCATAGGGCGACGGAAGCAAGCTTCGAAATCGGCCCCCGTTCTCAAAAATCCATTTAATATATGGTCCCCAGATAGGGGACGTATCAGATATTAAACTGATAAGAACAGATACTACACTTGATCTTAGCCAAAAGGCCGAGAAGCGATAACCGTGAAAGGGGCGGGCCCAACAAGGTGCCCTTCATGGGCACTATCACTGCTTGCTGTCAGGGAGGCTGCCAGACAATTTTCCATGCACACTCTGGGCTGGGGGGCAGTCAACCACCAGTACACACAGCAGAACCTAAACCCATACCATTATTGCTAAGCAGCAAGACAGGGGCCCATTGCACTCCCACGGGGCCTTTTTAAATGCAATCCATAACCCGGATTTGCCAGGAACCCTTCTTACTCCTCCTACTTGCATGTGACACTGGGCTTAGGATCTGCATAGGAAACACACACACAAGCACACACCTACCTTTGTTGCCTGCAGATGCCTCCTTGGCTGTCCCCAAACGGTATCAAACCAACACCCACGGGAAGCTGTAAGCATAGAGGACATGCCTGCACCCCATTGGACTTACCTGTGTGGGTTAAATCCGGGTTATTTGACAACCTATGGCGGTGATGGTTCTGCTCAGGCAGAGCAGTGCTGATGCTCCTCATAAAGCTGTCGCTGCTGTGAAGGTTCTAGGTGACATCACAAATCCCTATGGTTACATACACAACAAAGCTGGGTTGTTGTTGTTTACACTCTGCAAGGCCTGTGGAAGTGAGTGACATCATAGCACTGTAGTTCTGAGGGTTCTAGATGGATGCAACAATCTCCTGTTGCTTCTATGAAGGCCATAATAGACGACATCACCAAACAGCTCCATAGTCACATACACAGCAAAGGAGAGATGTTGTTTACACCTAGTGATGTCAGTGGTATTGAGTGACATCACAGCACAGTGCTAAGGCTCCTGGGCCTGGACACAGCAGCGGCTGCAATATCTCAACGGAGAATACGTTTATATATATGTGTGTGTGTGCGCGTATATATATATATATATATATATATATATATATATATATATATTTCTCCGCCGAAATCACTTTTAAACCCATTTCCACCTTTTTTTCCCTTCTCTTCCTCTTACTTTTTTTTCAAGTTTTTTTACGTTTTTCTCCTTTTCGCCTCTTTTCTGGGCGTATTATTCTTCTTTTTCTTCTTTTTTTTCGTCTAATGCATACCCCATCAGTGCAGCAATGCTTATTCAATACCGCCAGCAGATGGAGACACTGGGGGATAATTTTCTAAGGATTTATACTGATTTTTCCTGTCTGAATTTGTCGCACAGAAAGTTGCAGGCCAAATATGTGTGACATTTCTGCGACTTTAGCTTCTAGAGCATTTTTACAACATTATACATAGGTGCTGAATACATAAAAAGCGACTGTTCAGCGACAGACAAGTCGCATCGGCTGAAAGTAGGCCAGAATGTCAGTCCATGTTGGAGCAGGTTTAGATACAGTCTAAAGTATAGATCTCAAAGTCTGTGCACAGAATTTAGCAAGGGCCTCGCACCTTCTGATGCATCAGGTAGGTGCACAATAGCATAGCCTAACCCTCTGTACTTTGGTCTATATTGATGCGGGACATAGACAGCCAGCTGATGACCAATCCATTAGTGCAATGGATGGCTGGAAGCATTTGTCTTTGCCTTTGCAATACCACAGAAGCAATGCATGGTCAATGTACAGCAATGACACACCTGTGTGAACAGCCAGGAGACCCCCCCCCCCCCCCATGTTATGTTACATAGTTACATAGTTAGTACGGTCGAAAAAAGACATATGTCCATCAAGTTCAACCAGGGAATTAAGGGGTAGGGGTGTGGCGCGATATTGGGGAAGGGATGAGATTTTATATTTCTTCATAAGCATTAATCTTATTTTGTCAATTAGGAACATTCAGCACCCACCCGCTATCAAGGCAGCTGCCTATCATGTCATGCCCTACCTGCACAGGTGTGCTGGCTACTCAAATGATCCAATTAAGGAGGCCATTTAGTCAGCAGCAGCAGAAGTCCTGTGCCTGGACGCTCCAACAGCGGCCAGACACAAGCAGAAGCAGCAGAAGCAGCAGCAGCACCACCTTTTGTTTTTTGGCTGCAGCAGCAGCAAGGCCCACAGGGCTGGCTAGCTGGCTAGCCAGCAAGCAGGTAGCAATGAAAGTAGGAATCTTTCTTTTTAACCCTGTAAGGGGGTGGTGCACTGTACCCGAAGATACTGCCATATCGGGTCAATGCATAGGGCGACGGAAGCAAGCTTCGAAATCGGCCCCCGTTCTCAAAAATCCATTTAATATATGGTCCCCAGATAGGGGACGTATCAGATATTAAACTGATAAGAACAGATACTACACTTGATCTTAGCCAAAAGGCCGAGAAGCGATAACCGTGAAAGGGGCGGGCCCAACAAGGTGCCCTTCATGGGCACTATCACTGCTTGCTGTCAGGGAGGCTGCCAGACAATTTTCCATGCACACTCTGGGCTGGGGGGCAGTCAACCACCAGTACACACAGCAGAACCTAAACCCATACCATTATTGCTAAGCAGCAAGACAGGGGCCCATTGCACTCCCACGGGGCCTTTTTAAATGCAATCCATAACCCGGATTTGCCAGGAACCCTTCTTACTCCTCCTACTTGCATGTGACACTGGGCTTAGGATCTGCATAGGAAACACACACACAAGCACACACCTACCTTTGTTGCCTGCAGATGCCTCCTTGGCTGTCCCCAAACGGTATCAAACCAACACCCACGGGAAGCTGTAAGCATAGAGGACATGCCTGCACCCCATTGGACTTACCTGTGTGGGTTAAATCCGGGTTATTTGACAACCTATGGCGGTGATGGTTCTGCTCAGGCAGAGCAGTGCTGATGCTCCTCATAAAGCTGTCGCTGCTGTGAAGGTTCTAGGTGACATCACAAATCCCTATGGTTACATACACAACAAAGCTGGGTTGTTGTTGTTTACACTCTGCAAGGCCTGTGGAAGTGAGTGACATCATAGCACTGTAGTTCTGAGGGTTCTAGATGGATGCAACAATCTCCTGTTGCTTCTATGAAGGCCATAATAGACAACATCACCAAACAGCTCCATAGTCACATACACAGCAAAGGAGAGATGTTGTTTACACCTAGTGATGTCAGTGGTATTGAGTGACATCACAGCACAGTGCTAAGGCTCCTGGGCCTGGACACAGCAGCGGCTGCAATATCTCAACGGAGAATACGTTTATATATATGTGTGTGTGTGCGCGTATATATATATATATATATATATATATATATATATATATATATTTCTCCGCCGAAATCACTTTTAAACCCATTTCCACCTTTTTTTCCCTTCTCTTCCTCTTACTTTTTTTTCACGTTTTTTTACGTTTTTCTCCTTTTCGCCTCTTTTCTGGGCGTATTATTCTTCTTTTTCTTCTTTTTTTTCGTCTAATGCATACCCCATCAGTGCAGCAATGCTTATTCAATACCGCCAGCAGATGGAGACACTGGGGGATAATTTTCTAAGGATTTATACTGATTTTTCCTGTCTGAATTTGTCGCACAGAAAGTTGCAGGCCAAATATGTGTGACATTTCTGCGACTTTAGCTTCTAGAGCATTTTTACAACATTATACATAGGTGCTGAATACATAAAAAGCGACTGTTCAGCGACAGACAAGTCGCATCGGCTGAAAGTAGGCCAGAATGTCAGTCCATGTTGGAGCAGGTTTAGATACAGTCTAAAGTATAGATCTCAAAGTCTGTGCACAGAATTTAGCAAGGGCCTCGCACCTTCTGATGCATCAGGTAGGTGCACAATAGCATAGCCTAACCCTCTGTACTTTGGTCTATATTGATGCGGGACATAGACAGCCAGCTGATGACCAATCCATTAGTGCAATGGATGGCTGGAAGCATTTGTCTTTGCCTTTGCAATACCACAGAAGCAATGCATGGTCAATGTACAGCAATGACACACCTGTGTGAACAGCCAGGAGACCCCCCCCCCCCCCCCATGTTATGTTACATAGTTACATAGTTAGTACGGTCGAAAAAAGACATATGTCCATCAAGTTCAACCAGGGAATTAAGGGGTAGGGGTGTGGCGCGATATTGGGGAAGGGATGAGATTTTATATTTCTTCATAAGCATTAATCTTATTTTGTCAATTAGGAACATTCAGCACCCACCCGCTATCAAGGCAGCTGCCTATCATGTCATGCCCTACCTGCACAGGTGTGCTGGCTACTCAAATGATCCAATTAAGGAGGCCATTTAGTCAGCAGCAGCAGAAGTCCTGTGCCTGGACGCTCCAACAGCGGCCAGACACAAGCAGAAGCAGAAGCAGCAGAAGCAGCAGCAGCACCACCTTTTGTTTTTTGGCTGCAGCAGCAGCAAGGCCCACAGGGCTGGCTAGCTGGCTAGCCAGCAAGCAGGTAGCAATGAAAGTAGGAATCTTTCTTTTTAACCCTGTAAGGGGGTGGTGCACTGTACCCGAAGATACTGCCATATCGGGTCAATGCATAGGGCGACGGAAGCAAGCTTCGAAATCGGCCCCCGTTCTCAAAAATCCATTTAATATATGGTCCCCAGATAGGGGACGTATCAGATATTAAACTGATAAGAACAGATACTACACTTGATCTTAGCCAAAAGGCCGAGAAGCGATAACCGTGAAAGGGGCGGGCCCAACAAGGTGCCCTTCATGGGCACTATCACTGCTTGCTGTCAGGGAGGCTGCCAGACAATTTTCCATGCACACTCTGGGCTGGGGGGCAGTCAACCACCAGTACACACAGCAGAACCTAAACCCATACCATTATTGCTAAGCAGCAAGACAGGGGCCCATTGCACTCCCACGGGGCCTTTTTAAATGCAATCCATAACCCGGATTTGCCAGGAACCCTTCTTACTCCTCCTACTTGCATGTGACACTGGGCTTAGGATCTGCATAGGAAACACACACACAAGCACACACCTACCTTTGTTGCCTGCAGATGCCTCCTTGGCTGTCCCCAAACGGTATCAAACCAACACCCACGGGAAGCTGTAAGCATAGAGGACATGCCTGCACCCCATTGGACTTACCTGTGTGGGTTAAATCCGGGTTATTTGACAACCTATGGCGGTGATGGTTCTGCTCAGGCAGAGCAGTGCTGATGCTCCTCATAAAGCTGTCGCTGCTGTGAAGGTTCTAGGTGACATCACAAATCCCTATGGTTACATACACAACAAAGCTGGGTTGTTGTTGTTTACACTCTGCAAGGCCTGTGGAAGTGAGTGACATCATAGCACTGTAGTTCTGAGGGTTCTAGATGGATGCAACAATCTCCTGTTGCTTCTATGAAGGCCATAATAGACGACATCACCAAACAGCTCCATAGTCACATACACAGCAAAGGAGAGATGTTGTTTACACCTAGTGATGTCAGTGGTATTGAGTGACATCACAGCACAGTGCTAAGGCTCCTGGGCCTGGACACAGCAGCGGCTGCAATATCTCAACGGAGAATACGTTTATATATATGTGTGTGTGTGCGCGTATATATATATATATATATATATATATATATATATATATATATTTCTCCGCCGAAATCACTTTTAAACCCATTTCCACCTTTTTTTCCCTTCTCTTCCTCTTACTTTTTTTTCACGTTTTTTTACGTTTTTCTCCTTTTCGCCTCTTTTCTGGGCGTATTATTCTTCTTTTTCTTCTTTTTTTTCGTCTAATGCATACCCCATCAGTGCAGCAATGCTTATTCAATACCGCCAGCAGATGGAGACACTGGGGGATAATTTTCTAAGGATTTATACTGATTTTTCCTGTCTGAATTTGTCGCACAGAAAGTTGCAGGCCAAATATGTGTGACATTTCTGCGACTTTAGCTTCTAGAGCATTTTTACAACATTATACATAGGTGCTGAATACATAAAAAGCGACTGTTCAGCGACAGACAAGTCGCATCGGCTGAAAGTAGGCCAGAATGTCAGTCCATGTTGGAGCAGGTTTAGATACAGTCTAAAGTATAGATCTCAAAGTCTGTGCACAGAATTTAGCAAGGGCCTCGCACCTTCTGATGCATCAGGTAGGTGCACAATAGCATAGCCTAACCCTCTGTACTTTGGTCTATATTGATGCGGGACATAGACAGCCAGCTGATGACCAATCCATTAGTGCAATGGATGGCTGGAAGCATTTGTCTTTGCCTTTGCAATACCACAGAAGCAATGCATGGTCAATGTACAGCAATGACACACCTGTGTGAACAGCCAGGAGACCCCCCCCCCCCCCCCATGTTATGTTACATAGTTAGTACGGTCGAAAAAAGACATATGTCCATCAAGTTCAACCAGGGAATTAAGGGGTAGGGGTGTGGCGCGATATTGGGGAAGGGATGAGATTTTATATTTCTTCATAAGCATTAATCTTATTTTGTCAATTAGGAACATTCAGCACCCACCCGCTATCAAGGCAGCTGCCTATCATGTCATGCCCTACCTGCACAGGTGTGCTGGCTACTCAAATGATCCAATTAAGGAGGCCATTTAGTCAGCAGCAGCAGAAGTCCTGTGCCTGGACGCTCCAACAGCGGCCAGACACAAGCAGAAGCAGAAGCAGCAGAAGCAGCAGCAGCACCACCTTTTGTTTTTTGGCTGCAGCAGCAGCAAGGCCCACAGGGCTGGCTAGCTGGCTAGCCAGCAAGCAGGTAGCAATGAAAGTAGGAATCTTTCTTTTTAACCCTGTAAGGGGGTGGTGCACTGTACCCGAAGATACTGCCATATCGGGTCAATGCATAGGGCGACGGAAGCAAGCTTCGAAATCGGCCCCCGTTCTCAAAAATCCATTTAATATATGGTCCCCAGATAGGGGACGTATCAGATATTAAACTGATAAGAACAGATACTACACTTGATCTTAGCCAAAAGGCCGAGAAGCGATAACCGTGAAAGGGGCGGGCCCAACAAGGTGCCCTTCATGGGCACTATCACTGCTTGCTGTCAGGGAGGCTGCCAGACAATTTTCCATGCACACTCTGGGCTGGGGGGCAGTCAACCACCAGTACACACAGCAGAACCTAAACCCATACCATTATTGCTAAGCAGCAAGACAGGGGCCCATTGCACTCCCACGGGGCCTTTTTAAATGCAATCCATAACCCGGATTTGCCAGGAACCCTTCTTACTCCTCCTACTTGCATGTGACACTGGGCTTAGGATCTGCATAGGAAACACACACACAAGCACACACCTACCTTTGTTGCCTGCAGATGCCTCCTTGGCTGTCCCCAAACGGTATCAAACCAACACCCACGGGAAGCTGTAAGCATAGAGGACATGCCTGCACCCCATTGGACTTACCTGTGTGGGTTAAATCCGGGTTATTTGACAACCTATGGCGGTGATGGTTCTGCTCAGGCAGAGCAGTGCTGATGCTCCTCATAAAGCTGTCGCTGCTGTGAAGGTTCTAGGTGACATCACAAATCCCTATGGTTACATACACAACAAAGCTGGGTTGTTGTTGTTTACACTCTGCAAGGCCTGTGGAAGTGAGTGACATCATAGCACTGTAGTTCTGAGGGTTCTAGATGGATGCAACAATCTCCTGTTGCTTCTATGAAGGCCATAATAGACGACATCACCAAACAGCTCCATAGTCACATACACAGCAAAGGAGAGATGTTGTTTACACCTAGTGATGTCAGTGGTATTGAGTGACATCACAGCACAGTGCTAAGGCTCCTGGGCCTGGACACAGCAGCGGCTGCAATATCTCAACGGAGAATACGTTTATATATATGTGTGTGTGTGCGCGTATATATATATATATATATATATATATATATATATATATATATTTCTCCGCCGAAATCACTTTTAAACCCATTTCCACCTTTTTTTCCCTTCTCTTCCTCTTACTTTTTTTTCACGTTTTTTTACGTTTTTCTCCTTTTCGCCTCTTTTCTGGGCGTATTATTCTTCTTTTTCTTCTTCTTTTTTCGTCTAATGCATACCCCATCAGTGCAGCAATGCTTATTCAATACCGCCAGCAGATGGAGACACTGGGGGATAATTTTCTAAGGATTTATACTGATTTTTCCTGTCTGAATTTGTCGCACAGAAAGTTGCAGGCCAAATATGTGTGACATTTCTGCGACTTTAGCTTCTAGAGCATTTTTACAACATTATACATAGGTGCTGAATACATAAAAAGCGACTGTTCAGCGACAGACAAGTCGCATCGGCTGAAAGTAGGCCAGAATGTCAGTCCATGTTGGAGCAGGTTTAGATACAGTCTAAAGTATAGATCTCAAAGTCTGTGCACAGAATTTAGCAAGGGCCTCGCACCTTCTGATGCATCAGGTAGGTGCACAATAGCATAGCCTAACCCTCTGTACTTTGGTCTATATTGATGTGGGACATAGACAGCCAGCTGATGACCAATCCATTAGTGCAATGGATGGCTGGAAGCATTTGTCTTTGCCTTTGCAATACCACAGAAGCAATGCATGGTCAATGTACAGCAATGACACACCTGTGTGAACAGCCAGGAGACCCCCCCCCCCCCATGTTATGTTACATAGTTACATAGTTAGTACGGTCGAAAAAAGACATATGTCCATCAAGTTCAACCAGGGAATTAAGGGGTAGGGGTGTGGCGCGATATTGGGGAAGGGATGAGATTTTATATTTCTTCATAAGCATTAATCTTATTTTGTCAATTAGGAACATTCAGCACCCACCCGCTATCAAGGCAGCTGCCTATCATGTCATGCCCTACCTGCACAGGTGTGCTGGCTACTCAAATGATCCAATTAAGGAGGCCATTTAGTCAGCAGCAGCAGAAGTCCTGTGCCTGGACGCTCCAACAGCGGCCAGACACAAGCAGAAGCAGAAGCAGCAGAAGCAGCAGCAGCACCACCTTTTGTTTTTTGGCTGCAGCAGCAGCAAGGCCCACAGGGCTGGCTAGCTGGCTAGCCAGCAAGCAGGTAGCAATGAAAGTAGGAATCTTTCTTTTTAACCCTGTAAGGGGGTGGTGCACTGTACCCGAAGATACTGCCATATCGGGTCAATGCATAGGGCGACGGAAGCAAGCTTCGAAATCGGCCCCCGTTCTCAAAAATCCATTTAATATATGGTCCCCAGATAGGGGACGTATCAGATATTAAACTGATAAGAACAGATACTACACTTGATCTTAGCCAAAAGGCCGAGAAGCGATAACCGTGAAAGGGGCGGGCCCAACAAGGTGCCCTTCATGGGCACTATCACTGCTTGCTGTCAGGGAGGCTGCCAGACAATTTTCCATGCACACTCTGGGCTGGGGGGCAGTCAACCACCAGTACACACAGCAGAACCTAAACCCATACCATTATTGCTAAGCAGCAAGACAGGGGCCCATTGCACTCCCACGGGGCCTTTTTAAATGCAATCCATAACCCGGATTTGCCAGGAACCCTTCTTACTCCTCCTACTTGCATGTGACACTGGGCTTAGGATCTGCATAGGAAACACACACACAAGCACACACCTACCTTTGTTGCCTGCAGATGCCTCCTTGGCTGTCCCCAAACGGTATCAAACCAACACCCACGGGAAGCTGTAAGCATAGAGGACATGCCTGCACCCCATTGGACTTACCTGTGTGGGTTAAATCCGGGTTATTTGACAACCTATGGCGGTGATGGTTCTGCTCAGGCAGAGCAGTGCTGATGCTCCTCATAAAGCTGTCGCTGCTGTGAAGGTTCTAGGTGACATCACAAATCCCTATGGTTACATACACAACAAAGCTGGGTTGTTGTTGTTTACACTCTGCAAGGCCTGTGGAAGTGAGTGACATCATAGCACTGTAGTTCTGAGGGTTCTAGATGGATGCAACAATCTCCTGTTGCTTCTATGAAGGCCATAATAGACGACATCACCAAACAGCTCCATAGTCACATACACAGCAAAGGAGAGATGTTGTTTACACCTAGTGATGTCAGTGGTATTGAGTGACATCACAGCACAGTGCTAAGGCTCCTGGGCCTGGACACAGCAGCGGCTGCAATATCTCAACGGAGAATACGTTTATATATATGTGTGTGTGTGCGCGTATATATATATATATATATATATATATATATATATATATATTTCTCCGCCGAAATCACTTTTAAACCCATTTCCACCTTTTTTTCCCTTCTCTTCCTCTTACTTTTTTTTCACGTTTTTTTACGTTTTTCTCCTTTTCGCCTCTTTTCTGGGCGTATTATTCTTCTTTTTCTTCTTTTTTTTCGTCTAATGCATACCCCATCAGTGCAGCAATGCTTATTCAATACCGCCAGCAGATGGAGACACTGGGGGATAATTTTCTAAGGATTTATACTGATTTTTCCTGTCTGAATTTGTCGCACAGAAAGTTGCAGGCCAAATATGTGTGACATTTCTGCGACTTTAGCTTCTAGAGCATTTTTACAACATTATACATAGGTGCTGAATACATAAAAAGCGACTGTTCAGCGACAGACAAGTCGCATCGGCTGAAAGTAGGCCAGAATGTCAGTCCATGTTGGAGCAGGTTTAGATACAGTCTAAAGTATAGATCTCAAAGTCTGTGCACAGAATTTAGCAAGGGCCTCGCACCTTCTGATGCATCAGGTAGGTGCACAATAGCATAGCCTAACCCTCTGTACTTTGGTCTATATTGATGCGGGACATAGACAGCCAGCTGATGACCAATCCATTAGTGCAATGGATGGCTGGAAGCATTTGTCTTTGCCTTTGCAATACCACAGAAGCAATGCATGGTCAATGTACAGCAATGACACACCTGTGTGAACAGCCAGGAGACCCCCCCCCCCCCCCCCATGTTATGTTACATAGTTACATAGTTAGTACGGTCGAAAAAAGACATATGTCCATCAAGTTCAACCAGGGAATTAAGGGGTAGGGGTGTGGCGCGATATTGGGGAAGGGATGAGATTTTATATTTCTTCATAAGCATTAATCTTATTTTGTCAATTAGGAACATTCAGCACCCACCCGCTATCAAGGCAGCTGCCTATCATGTCATGCCCTACCTGCACAGGTGTGCTGGCTACTCAAATGATCCAATTAAGGAGGCCATTTAGTCAGCAGCAGCAGAAGTCCTGTGCCTGGACGCTCCAACAGCGGCCAGACACAAGCAGAAGCAGAAGCAGCAGAAGCAGCAGCAGCACCACCTTTTGTTTTTTGGCTGCAGCAGCAGCAAGGCCCACAGGGCTGGCTAGCTGGCTAGCCAGCAAGCAGGTAGCAATGAAAGTAGGAATCTTTCTTTTTAACCCTGTAAGGGGGTGGTGCACTGTACCCGAAGATACTGCCATATCGGGTCAATGCATAGGGCGACGGAAGCAAGCTTCGAAATCGGCCCCCGTTCTCAAAAATCCATTTAATATATGGTCCCCAGATAGGGGACGTATCAGATATTAAACTGATAAGAACAGATTTTTTTTTTTTTTTTTTTTTTATCTAAAGCCGAGGAACGTGCTTTCGATTCACCCAAAGTGCAAGAAAAAGTGCAAACGTGTTACACTAAAAAAAAACGTGCACAAAGGATGCGGTCTATCGCAAGCCCTTCTCCGATAGGAGAGAGGCCCCCCAACAAACCTTACCCTTCGCCTCCAGACCAAAAGGTACCTGCGAGGTTCCAGGTTCGATGTCCCTTTTCGCCGAAGCTACTAGGAGACCACAAATGCTCCCGGCATCCCCCTTGGCGTTAGCCAAGGTATCTGCCCGCAGAGCCGATTACGGTAGGTACCCTGCGAAGCAGGAGTACCCGGGGTGTTTGCAGGGAGGTGCGGAACCTAATGGCCACACACACCTCCCCTAGACCGCCAGGAGGGACACCCAGAAGGGCTACCGCATCCTGACAAATCCTGTGAACACACAACACGCAAAAAGTGACACAGTGAGACAAAAAATAAATAAATAAGTGAATGTGTGCAGATATACTGCCCGGACATCCGGCCGGATCTATAAAAATTTCTCTGATCCTAGCCAGAAGGCCGGGAATCAAGAGGTGAGTGCCACAAGGTGAAGAGATTATGGTGCCCGTGCTTCAACTCAGTGAGCCTATTCTCCCAGTGAGTTTCGGCACCTCGGGGTCACCACTCCCCGAGGCACAAAAGTACCTCGGCTCTAGACCCTCTCAGCCTCATGGCGAGACCCGGAGGGAACAGGTCACATCGGGGCAGCCGTCGAGCTGATTCCTCAGAACCAGCCCCGGAAAGCCCTGGTACACCTGCATCCTCCATGCAGCACCCATCCCCACCAGCATGAAAACTGATAAGAACAGATACTACACTTGATCTTAGCCAAAAGGCCGAGAAGCGATAACCGTGAAAGGGGCGGGCCCAACAAGGTGCCCTTCATGGGCACTATCACTGCTTGCTGTCAGGGAGGCTGCCAGACAATTTTCCATGCACACTCTGGGCTGGGGGGCAGTCAACCACCAGTACACACAGCAGAACCTAAACCCATACCATTATTGCTAAGCAGCAAGACAGGGGCCCATTGCACTCCCACGGGGCCTTTTTAAATGCAATCCATAACCCGGATTTGCCAGGAACCCTTCTTACTCCTCCTACTTGCATGTGACACTGGGCTTAGGATCTGCATAGGAAACACACACACAAGCACACACCTACCTTTGTTGCCTGCAGATGCCTCCTTGGCTGTCCCCAAACGGTATCAAACCAACACCCACGGGAAGCTGTAAGCATAGAGGACATGCCTGCACCCCATTGGACTTACCTGTGTGGGTTAAATCCGGGTTATTTGACAACCTATGGCGGTGATGGTTCTGCTCAGGCAGAGCAGTGCTGATGCTCCTCATAAAGCTGTCGCTGCTGTGAAGGTTCTAGGTGACATCACAAATCCCTATGGTTACATACACAACAAAGCTGGGTTGTTGTTGTTTACACTCTGCAAGGCCTGTGGAAGTGAGTGACATCATAGCACTGTAGTTCTGAGGGTTCTAGATGGATGCAACAATCTCCTGTTGCTTCTATGAAGGCCATAATAGACGACATCACCAAACAGCTCCATAGTCACATACACAGCAAAGGAGAGATGTTGTTTACACCTAGTGATGTCAGTGGTATTGAGTGACATCACAGCACAGTGCTAAGGCTCCTGGGCCTGGACACAGCAGCGGCTGCAATATCTCAACGGAGAATACGTTTATATATATGTGTGTGTGTGCGCGTATATATATATATATATATATATATATATTTCTCCGCCGAAATCACTTTTAAACCCATTTCCACCTTTTTTTCCCTTCTCTTCCTCTTACTTTTTTTTCACGTTTTTTTACGTTTTTCTCCTTTTCGCCTCTTTTCTGGGCGTATTATTCTTCTTTTTCTTCTTTTTTTTCGTCTAATGCATACCCCATCAGTGCAGCAATGCTTATTCAATACCGCCAGCAGATGGAGACACTGGGGGATAATTTTCTAAGGATTTATACTGATTTTTCCTGTCTGAATTTGTCGCACAGAAAGTTGCAGGCCAAATATGTGTGACATTTCTGCGACTTTAGCTTCTAGAGCATTTTTACAACATTATACATAGGTGCTGAATACATAAAAAGCGACTGTTCAGCGACAGACAAGTCGCATCGGCTGAAAGTAGGCCAGAATGTCAGTCCATGTTGGAGCAGGTTTAGATACAGTCTAAAGTATAGATCTCAAAGTCTGTGCACAGAATTTAGCAAGGGCCTCGCACCTTCTGATGCATCAGGTAGGTGCACAATAGCATAGCCTAACCCTCTGTACTTTGGTCTATATTGATGCGGGACATAGACAGCCAGCTGATGACCAATCCATTAGTGCAATGGATGGCTGGAAGCATTTGTCTTTGCCTTTGCAATACCACAGAAGCAATGCATGGTCAATGTACAGCAATGACACACCTGTGTGAACAGCCAGGAGACCCCCCCCCCCCCCCATGTTATGTTACATAGTTACATAGTTAGTACGGTCGAAAAAAGACATATGTCCATCAAGTTCAACCAGGGAATTAAGGGGTAGGGGTGTGGCGCGATATTGGGGAAGGGATGAGATTTTATATTTCTTCATAAGCATTAATCTTATTTTGTCAATTAGGAACATTCAGCACCCACCCGCTATCAAGGCAGCTGCCTATCATGTCATGCCCTACCTGCACAGGTGTGCTGGCTACTCAAATGATCCAATTAAGGAGGCCATTTAGTCAGCAGCAGCAGAAGTCCTGTGCCTGGACGCTCCAACAGCGGCCAGACACAAGCAGAAGCAGAAGCAGCAGAAGCAGCAGCAGCACCACCTTTTGTTTTTTGGCTGCAGCAGCAGCAAGGCCCACAGGGCTGGCTAGCTGGCTAGCCAGCAAGCAGGTAGCAATGAAAGTAGGAATCTTTCTTTTTAACCCTGTAAGGGGGTGGTGCACTGTACCCGAAGATACTGCCATATCGGGTCAATGCATAGGGCGACGGAAGCAAGCTTCGAAATCGGCCCCCGTTCTCAAAAATCCATTTAATATATGGTCCCCAGATAGGGGACGTATCAGATATTAAACTGATAAGAACAGATACTACACTTGATCTTAGCCAAAAGGCCGAGAAGCGATAACCGTGAAAGGGGCGGGCCCAACAAGGTGCCCTTCATGGGCACTATCACTGCTTGCTGTCAGGGAGGCTGCCAGACAATTTTCCATGCACACTCTGGGCTGGGGGGCAGTCAACCACCAGTACACACAGCAGAACCTAAACCCATACCATTATTGCTAAGCAGCAAGACAGGGGCCCATTGCACTCCCACGGGGCCTTTTTAAATGCAATCCATAACCCGGATTTGCCAGGAACCCTTCTTACTCCTCCTACTTGCATGTGACACTGGGCTTAGGATCTGCATAGGAAACACACACACAAGCACACACCTACCTTTGTTGCCTGCAGATGCCTCCTTGGCTGTCCCCAAACGGTATCAAACCAACACCCACGGGAAGCTGTAAGCATAGAGGACATGCCTGCACCCCATTGGACTTACCTGTGTGGGTTAAATCCGGGTTATTTGACAACCTATGGCGGTGATGGTTCTGCTCAGGCAGAGCAGTGCTGATGCTCCTCATAAAGCTGTCGCTGCTGTGAAGGTTCTAGGTGACATCACAAATCCCTATGGTTACATACACAACAAAGCTGGGTTGTTGTTGTTTACACTCTGCAAGGCCTGTGGAAGTGAGTGACATCATAGCACTGTAGTTCTGAGGGTTCTAGATGGATGCAACAATCTCCTGTTGCTTCTATGAAGGCCATAATAGACGACATCACCAAACAGCTCCATAGTCACATACACAGCAAAGGAGAGATGTTGTTTACACCTAGTGATGTCAGTGGTATTGAGTGACATCACAGCACAGTGCTAAGGCTCCTGGGCCTGGACACAGCAGCGGCTGCAATATCTCAACGGAGAATACGTTTATATCTATGTGTGTGTGTGTGCGCGTATATATATATATATATATATATATATATATATATATATATATATTTCTCCGCCGAAATCACTTTTAAACCCATTTCCACCTTTTTTTCCCTTCTCTTCCTCTTACTTTTTTTTCACGTTTTTTTACGTTTTTCTCCTTTTCGCCTCTTTTCTGGGCGTATTATTCTTCTTTTTCTTCTTTTTTTTCGTCTAATGCATACCCCATCAGTGCAGCAATGCTTATTCAATACCGCCAGCAGATGGAGACACTGGGGGATAATTTTCTAAGGATTTATACTGATTTTTCCTGTCTGAATTTGTCGCACAGAAAGTTGCAGGCCAAATATGTGTGACATTTCTGCGACTTTAGCTTCTAGAGCATTTTTACAACATTATACATAGGTGCTGAATACATAAAAAGCGACTGTTCAGCGACAGACAAGTCGCATCGGCTGAAAGTAGGCCAGAATGTCAGTCCATGTTGGAGCAGGTTTAGATACAGTCTAAAGTATAGATCTCAAAGTCTGTGCACAGAATTTAGCAAGGGCCTCGCACCTTCTGATGCATCAGGTAGGTGCACAATAGCATAGCCTAACCCTCTGTACTTTGGTCTATATTGATGCGGGACATAGACAGCCAGCTGATGACCAATCCATTAGTGCAATGGATGGCTGGAAGCATTTGTCTTTGCCTTTGCAATACCACAGAAGCAATGCATGGTCAATGTACAGCAATGACACACCTGTGTGAACAGCCAGGAGACCCCCCCCCCCCCCCCATGTTATGTTACATAGTTACATAGTTAGTACGGTCGAAAAAAGACATATGTCCATCAAGTTCAACCAGGGAATTAAGGGGTAGGGGTGTGGCGCGATATTGGGGAAGGGATGAGATTTTATATTTCTTCATAAGCATTAATCTTATTTTGTCAATTAGGAACATTCAGCACCCACCCGCTATCAAGGCAGCTGCCTATCATGTCATGCCCTACCTGCACAGGTGTGCTGGCTACTCAAATGATCCAATTAAGGAGGCCATTTAGTCAGCAGCAGCAGAAGTCCTGTGCCTGGACGCTCCAACAGCGGCCAGACACAAGCAGAAGCAGAAGCAGCAGAAGCAGCAGCAGCACCACCTTTTGTTTTTTGGCTGCAGCAGCAGCAAGGCCCACAGGGCTGGCTAGCTGGCTAGCCAGCAAGCAGGTAGCAATGAAAGTAGGAATCTTTCTTTTTAACCCTGTAAGGGGGTGGTGCACTGTACCCGAAGATACTGCCATATCGGGTCAATGCATAGGGCGACGGAAGCAAGCTTCGAAATCGGCCCCCGTTCTCAAAAATCCATTTAATATATGGTCCCCAGATAGGGGACGTATCAGATATTAAACTGATAAGAACAGATACTACACTTGATCTTAGCCAAAAGGCCGAGAAGCGATAACCGTGAAAGGGGCGGGCCCAACAAGGTGCCCTTCATGGGCACTATCACTGCTTGCTGTCAGGGAGGCTGCCAGACAATTTTCCATGCACACTCTGGGCTGGGGGGCAGTCAACCACCAGTACACACAGCAGAACCTAAACCCATACCATTATTGCTAAGCAGCAAGACAGGGGCCCATTGCACTCCCACGGGGCCTTTTTAAATGCAATCCATAACCCGGATTTGCCAGGAACCCTTCTTACTCCTCCTACTTGCATGTGACACTGGGCTTAGGATCTGCATAGGAAACACACACACAAGCACACACCTACCTTTGTTGCCTGCAGATGCCTCCTTGGCTGTCCCCAAACGGTATCAAACCAACACCCACGGGAAGCTGTAAGCATAGAGGACATGCCTGCACCCCATTGGACTTACCTGTGTGGGTTAAATCCGGGTTATTTGACAACCTATGGCGGTGATGGTTCTGCTCAGGCAGAGCAGTGCTGATGCTCCTCATAAAGCTGTCGCTGCTGTGAAGGTTCTAGGTGACATCACAAATCCCTATGGTTACATACACAACAAAGCTGGGTTGTTGTTGTTTACACTCTGCAAGGCCTGTGGAAGTGAGTGACATCATAGCACTGTAGTTCTGAGGGTTCTAGATGGATGCAACAATCTCCTGTTGCTTCTATGAAGGCCATAATAGACGACATCACCAAACAGCTCCATAGTCACATACACAGCAAAGGAGAGATGTTGTTTACACCTAGTGATGTCAGTGGTATTGAGTGACATCACAGCACAGTGCTAAGGCTCCTGGGCCTGGACACAGCAGCGGCTGCAATATCTCAACGGAGAATACGTTTATATATATGTGTGTGTGTGCGCGTATATATATATATATATATATATATATATATATATATATATATTTCTCCGCCGAAATCACTTTTAAACCCATTTCCACCTTTTTTTCCCTTCTCTTCCTCTTACTTTTTTTTCACGTTTTTTTACGTTTTTCTCCTTTTCGCCTCTTTTCTGGGCGTATTATTCTTCTTTTTCTTCTTTTTTTTCGTCTAATGCATACCCCATCAGTGCAGCAATGCTTATTCAATACCGCCAGCAGATGGAGACACTGGGGGATAATTTTCTAAGGATTTATACTGATTTTTCCTGTCTGAATTTGTCGCACAGAAAGTTGCAGGCCAAATATGTGTGACATTTCTGCGACTTTAGCTTCTAGAGCATTTTTACAACATTATACATAGGTGCTGAATACATAAAAAGCGACTGTTCAGCGACAGACAAGTCGCATCGGCTGAAAGTAGGCCAGAATGTCAGTCCATGTTGGAGCAGGTTTAGATACAGTCTAAAGTATAGATCTCAAAGTCTGTGCACAGAATTTAGCAAGGGCCTCGCACCTTCTGATGCATCAGGTAGGTGCACAATAGCATAGCCTAACCCTCTGTACTTTGGTCTATATTGATGCGGGACATAGACAGCCAGCTGATGACCAATCCATTAGTGCAATGGATGGCTGGAAGCATTTGTCTTTGCCTTTGCAATACCACAGAAGCAATGCATGGTCAATGTACAGCAATGACACACCTGTGTGAACAGCCAGGAGACCCCCCCCCCCCCCCCCCCCCCCCCCATGTTATGTTACATAGTTACATAGTTAGTACGGTCGAAAAAAGACATATGTCCATCAAGTTCAACCAGGGAATTAAGGGGTAGGGGTGTGGCGCGATATTGGGGAAGGGATGAGATTTTATATTTCTTCATAATTATTCAATTATTAGGGGGACAGACAGGGCAATCTGTCACAAAGACCGGGATCGCCGAACAGTGTGCTGTCTGCCTGGCGCACGAGTTCGGCACATCGCGGATCGGGTTGACAGGTTGTTGGGCGGGGCTGGAGAGGACCCAGCAGTCATGGTACATATTGGCACCAATGACAAAGTAAGAGGTAGGTGGAGTGTCCTTAAAAATGATTTCAGGGACTTAGGCCGCAAGCTTAAGGCAAGGACCTCCAAGGTAGTCTTTTCTGAAATACTACCAGTACCACGAGCCGCACCAGAGAGGCAGCGGGAGATCAGGGAGGTAAACAAGTGGCTCAGAAGCTGGTGTAGGAAGGAAGGGTTTGGGTTCATGGAGAACTGGGCTGACTTCGCTGTCGGTTACCGGCTCTACCGTAGGGACGGGCTGCACCTCAATGGGGAGGGTGCAGCTTTGCTTGGGGAGAAGATGGCTAGAAGGGTGGAGGAGTGTTTAAACTAGGGACTTGGGGGGAGGGAACCTACAGCAAAGAGGGGGAAGATAGTGTAGATAGAGAGGTGGGAATTATAAATGTACCTGGGGGTGGAGCGGAGGGAGGGGTTAGAATAGTTAATAGGAATAGGCTTCATAGGAAAATAAAACTTACACCCTTGAATCCCATTAACCCCAATAACATAAAGGATGGAAATGTAAAGTGTATGTTCACAAATGCCAGAAGCCTAGCAAATAAAATGGGGGAGCTTGAGGCCTTGATACTGGAGGAACATATTGATATAGTTGGGGTCACTGAGACATGGCTGGACTCCTCGCATGACTGGGCTGTCAATCTGCAGGGGTTTACATTGTTTCGCAAGGATAGAATGAACAGAAAAGGTGGTGGAGTCTGTCTGT
This sequence comes from Hyla sarda, assembly GCF_029499605.1. Taxonomy (NCBI): domain Eukaryota; kingdom Metazoa; phylum Chordata; class Amphibia; order Anura; family Hylidae; genus Hyla; species Hyla sarda. Next base: position 242,538 of record NW_026608165.1, on the reverse strand, counting down.
ATGTAAGAAGTGGTATGAAAGTCAGTGTGAACGATGCCATAGTGTGTGATGATTCTGAGGAGGTGGAATCATTGTGGGTAGAATTACAAAAGGAGGGAAATACTGAAAAAATAATATTTGGGGTAATCTACAGACCCCCTAATATCACTGAAGAGATAGAAGTTCGGCTTCATAAACAAATAGAGAGGGCCGCCCGGGCAGGTACAGTGGTAATAATGGGAGATTTTAACTATCCAGATATAGATTGGGGTCCGGGGTTGGCTAAAACTACAAAGGGGCGACAATTCCTAAATTTATTGCAGGATAATTTTATGGGCCAGTTTGTGGAGGACCCAACAAGAAGTGATGCCTTGTTGGATCTGATCATTTCCAACAACGCAGAGCTGGTTGGTAATGTAACTGTGCGGGAAAACCTTGGTAATAGCGACCACAATATAGTTACTTTTGACTTAAAATGTAGAAAACAAAGACAGGCGGGGAAGGCAAAAACATATAACTTTAAAAAGGCAAATTTCCCTGGGCTGAGGGCTGCACTACAGGACATAGACTGGGGGGAGGTGTTCTCAAATACTGATACAGAAGGTAAATGGGACATCTTTAAATTAACTCTAAATAACTATACAGCTAAATATATACCAAAGGGGAACAAATATAAACGATTGAAACTAAATCCTACATGGCTGACACATGATGTTAAAAGAGCAATAAACAGCAAAAAAATAGCCTTCAAAAAATACAAATCTGATGGGTCAGCGATAACATTTAAACAGTACAAGGAGCTTAATAAAATCTGTAAAAATGTAATAAAAACAGCAAAAATTCAAAATGAGAGACAGGTGGCCAAAGAAAGCAAAACTAATCCTAAATATTTTTTTAGATATATAAATGCAAAAAAACCAAGGACAGAGCATGTAGGACCCCTTAATAATGATAATGGGGAGGTTGTCACAGGCGATCAAGAGAAGGCGGAGCTACTGAATGGGTTCTTTAGTTCTGTATACACTATGGAAGAAGGAGCTGACATTGGCCAGGTCAGTGCTGGTAACACATCATGTAATGTACTGAACTGGCTTAATGTAGAGATGGTACAAGGTAAGTTAAGTGATATAAATGTAAGCAAATCCCCAGGACCGGATGGACTACACCCAAGAGTTCTTAGAGAGGTAAGTTCAGTAATATCTGTACCCCTGTTCATGATATTTAGAGATTCTCTGGTGTCTGGTATTGTGCCAAGGGACTGGCGCAAGGCGAATGTGGTGCCAATCTTCAAAAAGGGCTCTAGGTCTTCCCCAGGAAACTATAGACCGGTAAGTTTAACGTGCATTGTGGGTAAATTGTTTGAAGGACTTATAAGGGATTACATACAGGAATACATAGGGGATAATTGTATTATAAGTGATAGCCAGCATGGGTTTACTAAGGATAGAAGTTGTCAAACCAATCTAATTTGCTTTTATGAAGAGGTGAGTAGAAGCCTTGACAGAGGAATGGCTGTGGATATAGTGTTTCTGGATTTTGCTAAAGCATTTGATACTGTCCCTCATAGACGTCTGACAGGTAAGTTAAGGTCTTTGGGTTTGGAAATTTTAGTTTGTAACTGGATTGAACACTGGCTCATGGATCGTACCCAGAGAGTGGTGGTCAATGATTCGTACTCTGATTGGTCCCCGGTTATTAGTGGTGTACCCCAAGGTTCAGTACTGGGACCGCTGTTGTTTAATTTATTTATCAATGATATAGAGGATGGTATTAACAGCTCTGTTTCTATCTTTGCAGATGACACCAAGCTTTGTAGCACGGTACAGTCTATAGAGGATGTGCATAAGTTACAAGATGACTTGGATAGACTAAGTGTCTGGGCATCCACTTGGCAAATGAGGTTCAATGTGGATAAATGTAAAGTTATGCATCTGGGTACTAATAACCTGCATGCATCGTATGTCTTAGGGGGGATTAAACTGGCAGAGTCACTGGTAGAGAAGGATCTGGGTGTACTTGTAGATCAAAGACTACAGAATAGCATGCAATGTCAGGCTGCTGCTTCCAAAGCCGGCAGGATATTGTCATGTATCAAAAGAGGCATGGACTCAAGGGACAGGGACATAATACTCCCCCTTTATAAAGCATTGGTACGGCCTCACCTGGAATATGCTGTTCAGTTTTGGTCACCTGTCCATAAAAGGGACACTGCGGAGTTGGAAAGGGTGCAGAGACGCGCGACTAAACTAATATGGGGCTTGGAACATCTTAGCTATGAGGAGCGATTAAAGGAGTTACAATTGTTTAGTCTTGAGAAGAGACGTTTAAGGGGGGATATGATAAACGTATATAAGTATATTAATGGCCCATACAAAAAATATGGAGAAAAACTGTTCCAGGTTAAACCCCCCCAAAGGACGAGGGGGCACTCCCTCCGTCTGGAGAAAAAAAAGTTTAGTCTCAAGGGGCGACACGCCTTCTTTACCGTGAGGACTGTGAATTTATGGAACGGTCTACCTCAGGAACTGGTCACAGCAGGAACAATTAACAGCTTTAAAACAGGATTAGATACATTCCTGGAACAAAATAAGATTAATGCTTATGAAGAAATATAAAATCTCATCCCTTCCCCAATATCGCGCCACACCCCTACCCCTTAATTCCCTGGTTGAACTTGATGGACATATGTCTTTTTTCGACCGTACTAACTATGTAACTATGTAACTATAAGCATTAATCTTATTTTGTCAATTAGGAACATTCAGCACCCACCCGCTATCAAGGCAGCTGCCTATCATGTCATGCCCTACCTGCACAGGTGTGCTGGCTACTCAAATGATCCAATTAAGGAGGCCATTTAGTCAGCAGCAGCAGAAGTCCTGTGCCTGGACGCTCCAACAGCGGCCAGACACAAGCAGAAGCAGAAGCAGCAGAAGCAGCAGCAGCACCACCTTTTGTTTTTTGGCTGCAGCAGCAGCAAGGCCCACAGGGCTGGCTAGCTGGCTAGCCAGCAAGCAGGTAGCAATGAAAGTAGGAATCTTTCTTTTTAACCCTGTAAGGGGGTGGTGCACTGTACCCGAAGATACTGCCATATCGGGTCAATGCATAGGGCGACGGAAGCAAGCTTCGAAATCGGCCCCCGTTCTCAAAAATCCATTTAATATATGGTCCCCAGATAGGGGACGTATCAGATATTAAACTGATAAGAACAGATACTACACTTGATCTTAGCCAAAAGGCCGAGAAGCGATAACCGTGAAAGGGGCGGGCCCAACAAGGTGCCCTTCATGGGCACTATCACTGCTTGCTGTCAGGGAGGCTGCCAGACAATTTTCCATGCACACTCTGGGCTGGGGGGCAGTCAACCACCAGTACACACAGCAGAACCTAAACCCATACCATTATTGCTAAGCAGCAAGACAGGGGCCCATTGCACTCCCACGGGGCCTTTTTAAATGCAATCCATAACCCGGATTTGCCAGGAACCCTTCTTACTCCTCCTACTTGCATGTGACACTGGGCTTAGGATCTGCATAGGAAACACACACACAAGCACACACCTACCTTTGTTGCCTGCAGATGCCTCCTTGGCTGTCCCCAAACGGTATCAAACCAACACCCACGGGAAGCTGTAAGCATAGAGGACATGCCTGCACCCCATTGGACTTACCTGTGTGGGTTAAATCCGGGTTATTTGACAACCTATGGCGGTGATGGTTCTGCTCAGGCAGAGCAGTGCTGATGCTCCTCATAAAGCTGTCGCTGCTGTGAAGGTTCTAGGTGACATCACAAATCCCTATGGTTACATACACAACAAAGCTGGGTTGTTGTTGTTTACACTCTGCAAGGCCTGTGGAAGTGAGTGACATCATAGCACTGTAGTTCTGAGGGTTCTAGATGGATGCAACAATCTCCTGTTGCTTCTATGAAGGCCATAATAGACGACATCACCAAACAGCTCCATAGTCACATACACAGCAAAGGAGAGATGTTGTTTACACCTAGTGATGTCAGTGGTATTGAGTGACATCACAGCACAGTGCTAAGGCTCCTGGGCCTGGACACAGCAGCGGCTGCAATATCTCAACGGAGAATACGTTTATATATATGTGTGTGTGTGCGCGTATATATATATATATATATATATATATATATATATATATATATATTTCTCCGCCGAAATCACTTTTAAACCCATTTCCACCTTTTTTTCCCTTCTCTTCCTCTTACTTTTTTTTCACGTTTTTTTACGTTTTTCTCCTTTTCGCCTCTTTTCTGGGCGTATTATTCTTCTTTTTCTTCTTTTTTTTCGTCTAATGCATACCCCATCAGTGCAGCAATGCTTATTCAATACCGCCAGCAGATGGAGACACTGGGGGATAATTTTCTAAGGATTTATACTGATTTTTCCTGTCTGAATTTGTCGCACAGAAAGTTGCAGGCCAAATATGTGTGACATTTCTGTGACTTTAGCTTCTAGAGCATTTTTACAACATTATACATAGGTGCTGAATACATAAAAAGCGACTGTTCAGCGACAGACAAGTCGCATCGGCTGAAAGTAGGCCAGAATGTCAGTCCATGTTGGAGCAGGTTTAGATACAGTCTAAAGTATAGATCTCAAAGTCTGTGCACAGAATTTAGCAAGGGCCTCGCACCTTCTGATGCATCAGGTAGGTGCACAATAGCATAGCCTAACCCTCTGTACTTTGGTCTATATTGATGCGGGACATAGACAGCCAGCTGATGACCAATCCATTAGTGCAATGGATGGCTGGAAGCATTTGTCTTTGCCTTTGCAATACCACAGAAGCAATGCATGGTCAATGTACAGCAATGACACACCTGTGTGAACAGCCAGGAGACCCCCCCCCCCCCCCCCCCCATGTTATGTTACATAGTTACATAGTTAGTACGGTCGAAAAAAGACATATGTCCATCAAGTTCAACCAGGGAATTAAGGGGTAGGGGTGTGGCGCGATATTGGGGAAGGGATGAGATTTTATATTTCTTCATAAGCATTAATCTTATTTTGTCAATTAGGAACATTCAGCACCCACCCGCTATCAAGGCAGCTGCCTATCATGTCATGCCCTACCTGCACAGGTGTGCTGGCTACTCAAATGATCCAATTAAGGAGGCCATTTAGTCAGCAGCAGCAGAAGTCCTGTGCCTGGACGCTCCAACAGCGGCCAGACACAAGCAGAAGCAGAAGCAGCAGAAGCAGCAGCAGCACCACCTTTTGTTTTTTGGCTGCAGCAGCAGCAAGGCCCACAGGGCTGGCTAGCTGGCTAGCCAGCAAGCAGGTAGCAATGAAAGTAGGAATCTTTCTTTTTAACCCTGTAAGGGGGTGGTGCACTGTACCCGAAGATACTGCCATATCGGGTCAATGCATAGGGCGACGGAAGCAAGCTTCGAAATCGGCCCCCGTTCTCAAAAATCCATTTAATATATGGTCCCCAGATAGGGGACGTATCAGATATTAAACTGATAAGAACAGATACTACACTTGATCTTAGCCAAAAGGCCGAGAAGCGATAACCGTGAAAGGGGCGGGCCCAACAAGGTGCCCTTCATGGGCACTATCACTGCTTGCTGTCAGGGAGGCTGCCAGACAATTTTCCATGCACACTCTGGGCTGGGGGGCAGTCAACCACCAGTACACACAGCAGAACCTAAACCCATACCATTATTGCTAAGCAGCAAGACAGGGGCCCATTGCACTCCCACGGGGCCTTTTTAAATGCAATCCATAACCCGGATTTGCCAGGAACCCTTCTTACTCCTCCTACTTGCATGTGACACTGGGCTTAGGATCTGCATAGGAAACACACACACAAGCACACACCTACCTTTGTTGCCTGCAGATGCCTCCTTGGCTGTCCCCAAACGGTATCAAACCAACACCCACGGGAAGCTGTAAGCATAGAGGACATGCCTGCACCCCATTGGACTTACCTGTGTGGGTTAAATCCGGGTTATTTGACAACCTATGGCGGTGATGGTTCTGCTCAGGCAGAGCAGTGCTGATGCTCCTCATAAAGCTGTCGCTGCTGTGAAGGTTCTAGGTGACATCACAAATCCCTATGGTTACATACACAACAAAGCTGGGTTGTTGTTGTTTACACTCTGCAAGGCCTGTGGAAGTGAGTGACATCATAGCACTGTAGTTCTGAGGGTTCTAGATGGATGCAACAATCTCCTGTTGCTTCTATGAAGGCCATAATAGACGACATCACCAAACAGCTCCATAGTCACATACACAGCAAAGGAGAGATGTTGTTTACACCTAGTGATGTCAGTGGTATTGAGTGACATCACAGCACAGTGCTAAGGCTCCTGGGCCTGGACACAGCAGCGGCTGCAATATCTCAACGGAGAATACGTTTATATATATGTGTGTGTGTGCGCGTATATATATATATATATATATATATATATATATTTCTCCGCCGAAATCACTTTTAAACCCATTTCCACCTTTTTTTCCCTTCTCTTCCTCTTACTTTTTTTTCACGTTTTTTTACGTTTTTCTCCTTTTCGCCTCTTTTCTGGGCGTATTATTCTTCTTTTTCTTCTTTTTTTTCGTCTAATGCATACCCCATCAGTGCAGCAATGCTTATTCAATACCGCCAGCAGATGGAGACACTGGGGGATAATTTTCTAAGGATTTATACTGATTTTTCCTGTCTGAATTTGTCGCACAGAAAGTTGCAGGCCAAATATGTGTGACATTTCTGCGACTTTAGCTTCTAGAGCATTTTTACAACATTATACATAGGTGCTGAATACATAAAAAGCGACTGTTCAGCGACAGACAAGTCGCATCGGCTGAAAGTAGGCCAGAATGTCAGTCCATGTTGGAGCAGGTTTAGATACAGTCTAAAGTATAGATCTCAAAGTCTGTGCACAGAATTTAGCAAGGGCCTCGCACCTTCTGATGCATCAGGTAGGTGCACAATAGCATAGCCTAACCCTCTGTACTTTGGTCTATATTGATGCGGGACATAGACAGCCAGCTGATGACCAATCCATTAGTGCAATGGATGGCTGGAAGCATTTGTCTTTGCCTTTGCAATACCACAGAAGCAATGCATGGTCAATGTACAGCAATGACACACCTGTGTGAACAGCCAGGAGACCCCCCCCCCCCCCCCATGTTATGTTACATAGTTACATAGTTAGTACGGTCGAAAAAAGACATATGTCCATCAAGTTCAACCAGGGAATTAAGGGGTAGGGGTGTGGCGCGATATTGGGGAAGGGATGAGATTTTATATTTCTTCATAAGCATTAATCTTATTTTGTCAATTAGGAACATTCAGCACCCACCCGCTATCAAGGCAGCTGCCTATCATGTCATGCCCTACCTGCACAGGTGTGCTGGCTACTCAAATGATCCAATTAAGGAGGCCATTTAGTCAGCAGCAGCAGAAGTCCTGTGCCTGGACGCTCCAACAGCGGCCAGACACAAGCAGAAGCAGAAGCAGCAGAAGCAGCAGCAGCACCACCTTTTGTTTTTTGGCTGCAGCAGCAGCAAGGCCCACAGGGCTGGCTAGCTGGCTAGCCAGCAAGCAGGTAGCAATGAAAGTAGGAATCTTTCTTTTTAACCCTGTAAGGGGGTGGTGCACTGTACCCGAAGATACTGCCATATCGGGTCAATGCATAGGGCGACGGAAGCAAGCTTCGAAATCGGCCCCCGTTCTCAAAAATCCATTTAATATATGGTCCCCAGATAGGGGACGTATCAGATATTAAACTGATAAGAACAGATACTACACTTGATCTTAGCCAAAAGGCCGAGAAGCGATAACCGTGAAAGGGGCGGGCCCAACAAGGTGCCCTTCATGGGCACTATCACTGCTTGCTGTCAGGGAGGCTGCCAGACAATTTTCCATGCACACTCTGGGCTGGGGGGCAGTCAACCACCAGTACACACAGCAGAACCTAAACCCATACCATTATTGCTAAGCAGCAAGACAGGGGCCCATTGCACTCCCACGGGGCCTTTTTAAATGCAATCCATAACCCGGATTTGCCAGGAACCCTTCTTACTCCTCCTACTTGCATGTGACACTGGGCTTAGGATCTGCATAGGAAACACACACACAAGCACACACCTACCTTTGTTGCCTGCAGATGCCTCCTTGGCTGTCCCCAAACGGTATCAAACCAACACCCACGGGAAGCTGTAAGCATAGAGGACATGCCTGCACCCCATTGGACTTACCTGTGTGGGTTAAATCCGGGTTATTTGACAACCTATGGCGGTGATGGTTCTGCTCAGGCAGAGCAGTGCTGATGCTCCTCATAAAGCTGTCGCTGCTGTGAAGGTTCTAGGTGACATCACAAATCCCTATGGTTACATACACAACAAAGCTGGGTTGTTGTTGTTTACACTCTGCAAGGCCTGTGGAAGTGAGTGACATCATAGCACTGTAGTTCTGAGGGTTCTAGATGGATGCAACAATCTCCTGTTGCTTCTATGAAGGCCATAATAGACGACATCACCAAACAGCTCCATAGTCACATACACAGCAAAGGAGAGATGTTGTTTACACCTAGTGATGTCAGTGGTATTGAGTGACATCACAGCACAGTGCTAAGGCTCCTGGGCCTGGACACAGCAGCGGCTGCAATATCTCAACGGAGAATACGTTTATATATATGTGTGTGTGTGCGCGTATATATATATATATATATATATATATATATATATATATATATTTCTCCGCCGAAATCACTTTTAAACCCATTTCCACCTTTTTTTCCCTTCTCTTCCTCTTACTTTTTTTTCACGTTTTTTTACGTTTTTCTCCTTTTCGCCTCTTTTCTGGGCGTATTATTCTTCTTTTTCTTCTTTTTTTTCGTCTAATGCATACCCCATCAGTGCAGCAATGCTTATTCAATACCGCCAGCAGATGGAGACACTGGGGGATAATTTTCTAAGGATTTATACTGATTTTTCCTGTCTGAATTTGTCGCACAGAAAGTTGCAGGCCAAATATGTGTGACATTTCTGCGACTTTAGCTTCTAGAGCATTTTTACAACATTATACATAGGTGCTGAATACATAAAAAGCGACTGTTCAGCGACAGACAAGTCGCATCGGCTTAAAGTAGGCCAGAATGTCAGTCCATGTTGGAGCAGGTTTAGATACAGTCTAAAGTATAGATCTCAAAGTCTGTGCACAGAATTTAGCAAGGGCCTCGCACCTTCTGATGCATCAGGTAGGTGCACAATAGCATAGCCTAACCCTCTGTACTTTGGTCTATATTGATGCGGGACATAGACAGCCAGCTGATGACCAATCCATTAGTGCAATGGATGGCTGGAAGCATTTGTCTTTGCCTTTGCAATACCACAGAAGCAATGCATGGTCAATGTACAGCAATGACACACCTGTGTGAACAGCCAGGAGACCCCCCCCCCCCCCCCCCATGTTATGTTACATAGTTACATAGTTAGTACGGTCGAAAAAAGACATATGTCCATCAAGTTCAACCAGGGAATTAAGGGGTAGGGGTGTGGCGCGATATTGGGGAAGGGATGAGATTTTATATTTCTTCATAAGCATTAATCTTATTTTGTCAATTAGGAACATTCAGCACCCACCCGCTATCAAGGCAGCTGCCTATCATGTCATGCCCTACCTGCACAGGTGTGCTGGCTACTCAAATGATCCAATTAAGGAGGCCATTTAGTCAGCAGCAGCAGAAGTCCTGTGCCTGGACGCTCCAACAGCGGCCAGACACAAGCAGAAGCAGAAGCAGCAGAAGCAGCAGCAGCACCACCTTTTGTTTTTTGGCTGCAGCAGCAGCAAGGCCCACAGGGCTGGCTAGCTGGCTAGCCAGCAAGCAGGTAGCAATGAAAGTAGGAATCTTTCTTTTTAACCCTGTAAGGGGGTGGTGCACTGTACCCGAAGATACTGCCATATCGGGTCAATGCATAGGGCGACGGAAGCAAGCTTCGAAATCGGCCCCCGTTCTCAAAAATCCATTTAATATATGGTCCCCAGATAGGGGACGTATCAGATATTAAACTGATAAGAACAGATACTACACTTGATCTTAGCCAAAAGGCCGAGAAGCGATAACCGTGAAAGGGGCGGGCCCAACAAGGTGCCCTTCATGGGCACTATCACTGCTTGCTGTCAGGGAGGCTGCCAGACAATTTTCCATGCACACTCTGGGCTGGGGGGCAGTCAACCACCAGTACACACAGCAGAACCTAAACCCATACCATTATTGCTAAGCAGCAAGACAGGGGCCCATTGCACTCCCACGGGGCCTTTTTAAATGCAATCCATAACCCGGATTTGCCAGGAACCCTTCTTACTCCTCCTACTTGCATGTGACACTGGGCTTAGGATCTGCATAGGAAACACACACACAAGCACACACCTACCTTTGTTGCCTGCAGATGCCTCCTTGGCTGTCCCCAAACGGTATCAAACCAACACCCACGGGAAGCTGTAAGCATAGAGGACATGCCTGCACCCCATTGGACTTACCTGTGTGGGTTAAATCCGGGTTATTTGACAACCTATGGCGGTGATGGTTCTGCTCAGGCAGAGCAGTGCTGATGCTCCTCATAAAGCTGTCGCTGCTGTGAAGGTTCTAGGTGACATCACAAATCCCTATGGTTACATACACAACAAAGCTGGGTTGTTGTTGTTTACACTCTGCAAGGCCTGTGGAAGTGAGTGACATCATGGCACTGTAGTTCTGAGGGTTCTAGATGGATGCAACAATCTCCTGTTGCTTCTATGAAGGCCATAATAGACGACATCACCAAACAGCTCCATAGTCACATACACAGCAAAGGAGAGATGTTGTTTACACCTAGTGATGTCAGTGGTATTGAGTGACATCACAGCACAGTGCTAAGGCTCCTGGGCCTGGACACAGCAGCGGCTGCAATATCTCAACGGAGAATACGTTTATATATATGTGTGTGTGTGCGCGTATATATATATATATATATATATATATATATATATATATATATATATATATATATCTCCGCCGAAATCACTTTTAAACCCATTTCCACCTTTTTTTCCCTTCTCTTCCTCTTACTTTTTTTTCACGTTTTTTTACGTTTTTCTCCTTTTCGCCTCTTTTCTGGGCGTATTATTCTTCTTTTTCTTCTTTTTTTTCGTCTAATGCATACCCCATCAGTGCAGCAATGCTTATTCAATACCGCCAGCAGATGGAGACACTGGGGGATAATTTTCTAAGGATTTATACTGATTTTTCCTGTCTGAATTTGTCGCACAGAAAGTTGCAGGCCAAATATGTGTGACATTTCTGCGACTTTAGCTTCTAGAGCATTTTTACAACATTATACATAGGTGCTGAATACATAAAAAGCGACTGTTCAGCGACAGACAAGTCGCATCGGCTGAAAGTAGGCCAGAATGTCAGTCCATGTTGGAGCAGGTTTAGATACAGTCTAAAGTATAGATCTCAAAGTCTGTGCACAGAATTTAGCAAGGGCCTCGCACCTTCTGATGCATCAGGTAGGTGCACAATAGCATAGCCTAACCCTCTGTACTTTGGTCTATATTGATGCAGGACATAGACAGCCAGCTGATGACCAATCCATTAGTGCAATGGATGGCTGGAAGCATTTGTCTTTGCCTTTGCAATACCACAGAAGCAATGCATGGTCAATGTACAGCAATGACACACCTGTGTGAACAGCCAGGAGACCCCCCCCCCCCCATGTTATGTTACATAGTTACATAGTTAGTACGGTCGAAAAAAGACATATGTCCATCAAGTTCAACCAGGGAATTAAGGGGTAGGGGTGTGGCGCGATATTGGGGAAGGGATGAGATTTTATATTTCTTCATAAGCATTAATCTTATTTTGTCAATTAGGAACATTCAGCACCCACCCGCTATCAAGGCAGCTGCCTATCATGTCATGCCCTACCTGCACAGGTGTGCTGGCTACTCAAATGATCCAATTAAGGAGGCCATTTAGTCAGCAGCAGCAGAAGTCCTGTGCCTGGACGCTCCAACAGCGGCCAGACACAAGCAGAAGCAGAAGCAGCAGAAGCAGCAGCAGCACCACCTTTTGTTTTTTGGCTGCAGCAGCAGCAAGGCCCACAGGGCTGGCTAGCTGGCTAGCCAGCAAGCAGGTAGCAATGAAAGTAGGAATCTTTCTTTTTAACCCTGTAAGGGGGTGGTGCACTGTACCCGAAGATACTGCCATATCGGGTCAATGCATAGGGCGACGGAAGCAAGCTTCGAAATCGGCCCCCGTTCTCAAAAATCCATTTAATATATGGTCCCCAGATAGGGGACGTATCAGATATTAAACTGATAAGAACAGATACTACACTTGATCTTAGCCAAAAGGCCGAGAAGCGATAACCGTGAAAGGGGCGGGCCCAACAAGGTGCCCTTCATGGGCACTATCACTGCTTGCTGTCAGGGAGGCTGCCAGACAATTTTCCATGCACACTCTGGGCTGGGGGGCAGTCAACCACCAGTACACACAGCAGAACCTAAACCCATACCATTATTGCTAAGCAGCAAGACAGGGGCCCATTGCACTCCCACGGGGCCTTTTTAAATGCAATCCATAACCCGGATTTGCCAGGAACCCTTCTTACTCCTCCTACTTGCATGTGACACTGGGCTTAGGATCTGCATAGGAAACACACACACAAGCACACACCTACCTTTGTTGCCTGCAGATGCCTCCTTGGCTGTCCCCAAACGGTATCAAACCAACACCCACGGGAAGCTGTAAGCATAGAGGACATGCCTGCACCCCATTGGACTTACCTGTGTGGGTTAAATCCGGGTTATTTGACAACCTATGGCGGTGATGGTTCTGCTCAGGCAGAGCAGTGCTGATGCTCCTCATAAAGCTGTCGCTGCTGTGAAGGTTCTAGGTGACATCACAAATCCCTATGGTTACATACACAACAAAGCTGGGTTGTTGTTGTTTACACTCTGCAAGGCCTGTGGAAGTGAGTGACATCATGGCACTGTAGTTCTGAGGGTTCTAGATGGATGCAACAATCTCCTGTTGCTTCTATGAAGGCCATAATAGACGACATCACCAAACAGCTCCATAGTCACATACACAGCAAAGGAGAGATGTTGTTTACACCTAGTGATGTCAGTGGTATTGAGTGACATCACAGCACAGTGCTAAGGCTCCTGGGCCTGGACACAGCAGCGGCTGCAATATCTCAACGGAGAATACGTTTATATATATGTGTGTGTGTGCGCGTATATATATATATATATATATATATATATATATATATATTTCTCCGCCGAAATCACTTTTAAACCCATTTCCACCTTTTTTTCCCTTCTCTTCCTCTTACTTTTTTTTCACGTTTTTTTACGTTTTTCTCCTTTTCGCCTCTTTTCTGGGCGTATTATTCTTCTTTTTCTTCTTTTTTTTCGTCTAATGCATACCCCATCAGTGCAGCAATGCTTATTCAATACCGCCAGCAGATGGAGACACTGGGGGATAATTTTCTAAGGATTTATACTGATTTTTCCTGTCTGAATTTGTCGCACAGAAAGTTGCAGGCCAAATATGTGTGACATTTCTGCGACTTTAGCTTCTAGAGCATTTTTACAACATTATACATAGGTGCTGAATACATAAAAAGCAACTGTTCAGCGACAGACAAGTCGCATCGGCTGAAAGTAGGCCAGAATGTCAGTCCATGTTGGAGCAGGTTTAGATACAGTCTAAAGTATAGATCTCAAAGTCTGTGCACAGAATTTAGCAAGGGCCTCGCACCTTCTGATGCATCAGGTAGGTGCACAATAGCATAGCCTAACCCTCTGTACTTTGGTCTATATTGATGCAGGACATAGACAGCCAGCTGATGACCAATCCATTAGTGCAATGGATGGCTGGAAGCATTTGTCTTTGCCTTTGCAATACCACAGAAGCAATGCATGGTCAATGTACAGCAATGACACACCTGTGTGAACAGCCAGGAGACCCCCCCCCCCCCCCCATGTTATGTTACATAGTTACATAGTTAGTACGGTCGAAAAAAGACATATGTCCATCAAGTTCAACCAGGGAATTAAGGGGTAGGGGTGTGGCGCGATATTGGGGAAGGGATGAGATTTTATATTTCTTCATAAGCATTAATCTTATTTTGTCAATTAGGAACATTCAGCACCCACCCGCTATCAAGGCAGCTGCCTATCATGTCATGCCCTACCTGCACAGGTGTGCTGGCTACTCAAATGATCCAATTAAGGAGGCCATTTAGTCAGCAGCAGCAGAAGTCCTGTGCCTGGACGCTCCAACAGCGGCCAGACACAAGCAGAAGCAGAAGCAGCAGAAGCAGCAGCAGCACCACCTTTTGTTTTTTGGCTGCAGCAGCAGCAAGGCCCACAGGGCTGGCTAGCTGGCTAGCCAGCAAGCAGGTAGCAATGAAAGTAGGAATCTTTCTTTTTAACCCTGTAAGGGGGTGGTGCACTGTACCCGAAGATACTGCCATATCGGGTCAATGCATAGGGCGACGGAAGCAAGCTTCGAAATCGGCCCCCGTTCTCAAAAATCCATTTAATATATGGTCCCCAGATAGGGGACGTATCAGATATTAAACTGATAAGAACAGATACTACACTTGATCTTAGCCAAAAGGCCGAGAAGCGATAACCGTGAAAGGGGCGGGCCCAACAAGGTGCCCTTCATGGGCACTATCACTGCTTGCTGTCAGGGAGGCTGCCAGACAATTTTCCATGCACACTCTGGGCTGGGGGGCAGTCAACCACCAGTACACACAGCAGAACCTAAACCCATACCATTATTGCTAAGCAGCAAGACAGGGGCCCATTGCACTCCCACGGGGCCTTTTTAAATGCAATCCATAACCCGTATTTGCCAGGAACCCTTCTTACTCCTCCTACTTGCATGTGACACTGGGCTTAGGATCTGCATAGGAAACACACACACAAGCACACACCTACCTTTGTTGCCTGCAGATGCCTCCTTGGCTGTCCCCAAACGGTATCAAACCAACACCCACGGGAAGCTGTAAGCATAGAGGACATGCCTGCACCCCATTGGACTTACCTGTGTGGGTTAAATCCGGGTTATTTGACAACCTATGGCGGTGATGGTTCTGCTCAGGCAGAGCAGTGCTGATGCTCCTCATAAAGCTGTCGCTGCTGTGAAGGTTCTAGGTGACATCACAAATCCCTATGGTTACATACACAACAAAGCTGGGTTGTTGTTGTTTACACTCTGCAAGGCCTGTGGAAGTGAGTGACATCATAGCACTGTAGTTCTGAGGGTTCTAGATGGATGCAACAATCTCCTGTTGCTTCTATGAAGGCCATAATAGACGACATCACCAAACAGCTCCATAGTCACATACACAGCAAAGGAGAGATGTTGTTTACACCTAGTGATGTCAGTGGTATTGAGTGACATCACAGCACAGTGCTAAGGCTCCTGGGCCTGGACACAGCAGCGGCTGCAATATCTCAACGGAGAATACGTTTATATATATGTGTGTGTGTGCGCGTATATATATATATATATATATATATATATATATATATATATATATATATATATATTTCTCCGCCGAAATCACTTTTAAACCCATTTCCACCTTTTTTTCCCTTCTCTTCCTCTTACTTTTTTTTCACGTTTTTTTACGTTTTTCTCCTTTTCGCCTCTTTTCTGGGCGTATTATTCTTCTTTTTCTTCTTTTTTTTCGTCTAATGCATACCCCATCAGTGCAGCAATGCTTATTCAATACCGCCAGCAGATGGAGACACTGGGGGATAATTTTCTAAGGATTTATACTGATTTTTCCTGTCTGAATTTGTCGCACAGAAAGTTGCAGGCCAAATATGTGTGACATTTCTGCGACTTTAGCTTCTAGAGCATTTTTACAACATTATACATAGGTGCTGAATACATAAAAAGCGACTGTTCAGCGACAGACAAGTCGCATCGGCTGAAAGTAGGCCAGAATGTCAGTCCATGTTGGAGCAGGTTTAGATACAGTCTAAAGTATAGATCTCAAAGTCTGTGCACAGAATTTAGCAAGGGCCTCGCACCTTCTGATGCATCAGGTAGGTGCACAATAGCATAGCCTAACCCTCTGTACTTTGGTCTATATTGATGCGGGACATAGACAGCCAGCTGATGACCAATCCATTAGTGCAATGGATGGCTGGAAGCATTTGTCTTTGCCTTTGCAATACCACAGAAGCAATGCATGGTCAATGTACAGCAATGACACACCTGTGTGAACAGCCAGGAGACCCCCCCCCCCCCCCCCATGTTATGTTACATAGTTACATAGTTAGTACGGTCGAAAAAAGACATATGTCCATCAAGTTCAACCAGGGAATTAAGGGGTAGGGGTGTGGCGCGATATTGGGGAAGGGATGAGATTTTATATTTCTTCATAAGCATTAATCTTATTTTGTCAATTAGGAACATTCAGCACCCACCCGCTATCAAGGCAGCTGCCTATCATGTCATGCCCTACCTGCACAGGTGTGCTGGCTACTCAAATGATCCAATTAAGGAGGCCATTTAGTCAGCAGCAGCAGAAGTCCTGTGCCTGGACGCTCCAACAGCGGCCAGACACAAGCAGAAGCAGAAGCAGCAGAAGCAGCAGCAGCACCACCTTTTGTTTTTTGGCTGCAGCAGCAGCAAGGCCCACAGGGCTGGCTAGCTGGCTAGCCAGCAAGCAGGTAGCAATGAAAGTAGGAATCTTTCTTTTTAACCCTGTAAGGGGGTGGTGCACTGTACCCGAAGATACTGCCATATCGGGTCAATGCATAGGGCGACGGAAGCAAGCTTCGAAATCGGCCCCCGTTCTCAAAAATCCATTTAATATATGGTCCCCAGATAGGGGACGTATCAGATATTAAACTGATAAGAACAGATACTACACTTGATCTTAGCCAAAAGGCCGAGAAGCGATAACCGTGAAAGGGGCGGGCCCAACAAGGTGCCCTTCATGGGCACTATCGCTGCTTGCTGTCAGGGAGGCTGCCAGACAATTTTCCATGCACACTCTGGGCTGGGGGGCAGTCAACCACCAGTACACACAGCAGAACCTAAACCCATACCATTATTGCTAAGCAGCAAGACAGGGGCCCATTGCACTCCCACGGGGCCTTTTTAAATGCAATCCATAACCCGTATTTGCCAGGAACCCTTCTTACTCCTCCTACTTGCATGTGACACTGGGCTTAGGATCTGCATAGGAAACACACACACAAGCACACACCTACCTTTGTTGCCTGCAGATGCCTCCTTGGCTGTCCCCAAACGGTATCAAACCAACACCCACGGGAAGCTGTAAGCATAGAGGACATGCCTGCACCCCATTGGACTTACCTGTGTGGGTTAAATCCGGGTTATTTGACAACCTATGGCGGTGATGGTTCTGCTCAGGCAGAGCAGTGCTGATGCTCCTCATAAAGCTGTCGCTGCTGTGAAGGTTCTAGGTGACATCACAAATCCCTATGGTTACATACACAACAAAGCTGGGTTGTTGTTGTTTACACTCTGCAAGGCCTGTGGAAGTGAGTGACATCATAGCACTGTAGTTCTGAGGGTTCTAGATGGATGCAACAATCTCCTGTTGCTTCTATGAAGGCCATAATAGACGACATCACCAAACAGCTCCATAGTCACATACACAGCAAAGGAGAGATGTTGTTTACACCTAGTGATGTCAGTGGTATTGAGTGACATCACAGCACAGTGCTAAGGCTCCTGGGCCTGGACACAGCAGCGGCTGCAATATCTCAATGGAGAATACGTTTATATATATGTGTGTGTGTGTGCGCGTATATATATATATATATATATATATATATATATATATATATATATATTTCTCCGCCGAAATCACTTTTAAACCCATTTCCACCTTTTTTTCCCTTCTCTTCCTCTTACTTTTTTTTCACGTTTTTTTACGTTTTTCTCCTTTTCGCCTCTTTTCTGGGCGTATTATTCTTCTTTTTCTTCTTTTTTTTCGTCTAATGCATACCCCATCAGTGCAGCAATGCTTATTCAATACCGCCAGCAGATGGAGACACTGGGGGATAATTTTCTAAGGATTTATACTGATTTTTCCTGTCTGAATTTGTCGCACAGAAAGTTGCAGGCCAAATATGTGTGACATTTCTGCGACTTTAGCTTCTAGAGCATTTTTACAACATTATACATAGGTGCTGAATACATAAAAAGCGACTGTTCAGCGACAGACAAGTCGCATCGGCTGAAAGTAGGCCAGAATGTCAGTCCATGTTGGAGCAGGTTTAGATACAGTCTAAAGTATAGATCTCAAAGTCTGTGCACAGAATTTAGCAAGGGCCTCGCACCTTCTGATGCATCAGGTAGGTGCACAATAGCATAGCCTAACCCTCTGTACTTTGGTCTATATTGATGCGGGACATAGACAGCCAGCTGATGACCAATCCATTAGTGCAATGGATGGCTGGAAGCATTTGTCTTTGCCTTTGCAATACCACAGAAGCAATGCATGGTCAATGTACAGCAATGACACACCTGTGTGAACAGCCAGGAGACCCCCCCCCCCCCCATGTTATGTTACATAGTTACATAGTTAGTACGGTCGAAAAAAGACATATGTCCATCAAGTTCAACCAGGGAATTAAGGGGTAGGGGTGTGGCGCGATATTGGGGAAGGGATGAGATTTTATATTTCTTCATAAGCATTAATCTTATTTTGTCAATTAGGAACATTCAGCACCCACCCGCTATCAAGGCAGCTGCCTATCATGTCATGCCCTACCTGCACAGGTGTGCTGGCTACTCAAATGATCCAATTAAGGAGGCCATTTAGTCAGCAGCAGCAGAAGTCCTGTGCCTGGACGCTCCAACAGCGGCCAGACACAAGCAGAAGCAGAAGCAGCAGAAGCAGCAGCAGCACCACCTTTTGTTTTTTGGCTGCAGCAGCAGCAAGGCCCACAGGGCTGGCTAGCTGGCTAGCCAGCAAGCAGGTAGCAATGAAAGTAGGAATCTTTCTTTTTAACCCTGTAAGGGGGTGGTGCACTGTACCCGAAGATACTGCCATATCGGGTCAATGCATAGGGCGACGGAAGCAAGCTTCGAAATCGGCCCCCGTTCTCAAAAATCCATTTAATATATGGTCCCCAGATAGGGGACGTATCAGATATTAAACTGATAAGAACAGATACTACACTTGATCTTAGCCAAAAGGCCGAGAAGCGATAACCGTGAAAGGGGCGGGCCCAACAAGGTGCCCTTCATGGGCACTATCACTGCTTGCTGTCAGGGAGGCTGCCAGACAATTTTCCATGCACACTCTGGGCTGGGGGGCAGTCAACCACCAGTACACACAGCAGAACCTAAACCCATACCATTATTGCTAAGCAGCAAGACAGGGGCCCATTGCACTCCCACGGGGCCTTTTTAAATGCAATCCATAACCCGGATTTGCCAGGAACCCTTCTTACTCCTCCTACTTGCATGTGACACTGGGCTTAGGATCTGCATAGGAAACACACACACAAGCACACACCTACCTTTGTTGCCTGCAGATGCCTCCTTGGCTGTCCCCAAACGGTATCAAACCAACACCCACGGGAAGCTGTAAGCATAGAGGACATGCCTGCACCCCATTGGACTTACCTGTGTGGGTTAAATCCGGGTTATTTGACAACCTATGGCGGTGATGGTTCTGCTCAGGCAGAGCAGTGCTGATGCTCCTCATAAAGCTGTCGCTGCTGTGAAGGTTCTAGGTGACATCACAAATCCCTATGGTTACATACACAACAAAGCTGGGTTGTTGTTGTTTACACTCTGCAAGGCCTGTGGAAGTGAGTGACATCATAGCACTGTAGTTCTGAGGGTTCTAGATGGATGCAACAATCTCCTGTTGCTTCTATGAAGGCCATAATAGACGACATCACCAAACAGCTCCATAGTCACATACACAGCAAAGGAGAGATGTTGTATGTTGTTTACACCTAGTGATGTCAGTGGTATTGAGTGACATCACAGCACAGTGCTAAGGCTCCTGGGCCTGGACACAGCAGCGGCTGCAATATCTCAACGGAGAATACGTTTATATATATGTGTGTGTGTGCGCGTATATATATATATATATATATATATATATATATATATATATATATATATATATATATTTCTCCGCCGAAATCACTTTTAAACCCATTTCCACCTTTTTTTCCCTTCTCTTCCTCTTACTTTTTTTTCACGTTTTTTTACGTTTTTCTCCTTTTCGCCTCTTTTCTGGGCGTATTATTCTTCTTTTTCTTCTTTTTTTTCGTCTAATGCATACCCCATCAGTGCAGCAATGCTTATTCAATACCGCCAGCAGATGGAGACACTGGGGGATAATTTTCTAAGGATTTATACTGATTTTTCCTGTCTGAATTTGTCGCACAGAAAGTTGCAGGCCAAATATGTGTGACATTTCTGCGACTTTAGCTTCTAGAGCATTTTTACAACATTATACATAGGTGCTGAATACATAAAAAGCGACTGTTCAGCGACAGACAAGTCGCATCGGCTGAAAGTAGGCCAGAATGTCAGTCCATGTTGGAGCAGGTTTAGATACAGTCTAAAGTATAGATCTCAAAGTCTGTGCACAGAATTTAGCAAGGGCCTCGCACCTTCTGATGCATCAGGTAGGTGCACAATAGCATAGCCTAACCCTCTGTACTTTGGTCTATATTGATGCGGGACATAGACAGCCAGCTGATGACCAATCCATTAGTGCAATGGATGGCTGGAAGCATTTGTCTTTGCCTTTGCAATACCACAGAAGCAATGCATGGTCAATGTACAGCAATGACACACCTGTGTGAACAGCCAGGAGACCCCCCCCCCCCCCCCCATGTTATGTTACATAGTTACATAGTTAGTACGGTCGAAAAAAGACATATGTCCATCAAGTTCAACCAGGGAATTAAGGGGTAGGGGTGTGGCGCGATATTGGGGAAGGGATGAGATTTTATATTTCTTCATAAGCATTAATCTTATTTTGTCAATTAGGAACATTCAGCACCCACCCGCTATCAAGGCAGCTGCCTATCATGTCATGCCCTACCTGCACAGGTGTGCTGGCTACTCAAATGATCCAATTAAGGAGGCCATTTAGTCAGCAGCAGCAGAAGTCCTGTGCCTGGACGCTCCAACAGCGGCCAGACACAAGCAGAAGCAGAAGCAGCAGAAGCAGCAGCAGCACCACCTTTTGTTTTTTGGCTGCAGCAGCAGCAAGGCCCACAGGGCTGGCTAGCTGGCTAGCCAGCAAGCAGGTAGCAATGAAAGTAGGAATCTTTCTTTTTAACCCTGTAAGGGGGTGGTGCACTGTACCCGAAGATACTGCCATATCGGGTCAATGCATAGGGCGACGGAAGCAAGCTTCGAAATCGGCCCCCGTTCTCAAAAATCCATTTAATATATGGTCCCCAGATAGGGGACGTATCAGATATTAAACTGATAAGAACAGATACTACACTTGATCTTAGCCAAAAGGCCGAGAAGCGATAACCGTGAAAGGGGCGGGCCCAACAAGGTGCCCTTCATGGGCACTATCACTGCTTGCTGTCAGGGAGGCTGCCAGACAATTTTCCATGCACACTCTGGGCTGGGGGGCAGTCAACCACCAGTACACACAGCAGAACCTAAACCCATACCATTATTGCTAAGCAGCAAGACAGGGGCCCATTGCACTCCCACGGGGCCTTTTTAAATGCAATCCATAACCCGGATTTGCCAGGAACCCTTCTTACTCCTCCTACTTGCATGTGACACTGGGCTTAGGATCTGCATAGGAAACACACACACAAGCACACACCTACCTTTGTTGCCTGCAGATGCCTCCTTGGCTGTCCCCAAACGGTATCAAACCAACACCCACGGGAAGCTGTAAGCATAGAGGACATGCCTGCACCCCATTGGACTTACCTGTGTGGGTTAAATCCGGGTTATTTGACAACCTATGGCGGTGATGGTTCTGCTCAGGCAGAGCAGTGCTGATGCTCCTCATAAAGCTGTCGCTGCTGTGAAGGTTCTAGGTGACATCACAAATCCCTATGGTTACATACACAACAAAGCTGGGTTGTTGTTGTTTACACTCTGCAAGGCCTGTGGAAGTGAGTGACATCATAGCACTGTAGTTCTGAGGGTTCTAGATGGATGCAACAATCTCCTGTTGCTTCTATGAAGGCCATAATAGACGACATCACCAAACAGCTCCATAGTCACATACACAGCAAAGGAGAGATGTTGTTTACACCTAGTGATGTCAGTGGTATTGAGTGACATCACAGCACAGTGCTAAGGCTCCTGGGCCTGGACACAGCAGCGGCTGCAATATCTCAACGGAGAATACGTTTATATATATGTGTGTGTGTGCGCGTATATATATATATATATATATATATATATATATATATATATATATATTTCTCCGCCGAAATCACTTTTAAACCCATTTCCACCTTTTTTTCCCTTCTCTTCCTCTTACTTTTTTTTCACGTTTTTTTACGTTTTTCTCCTTTTCGCCTCTTTTCTGGGCGTATTATTCTTCTTTTTCTTCTTTTTTTTCGTCTAATGCATACCCCATCAGTGCAGCAATGCTTATTCAATACCGCCAGCAGATGGAGACACTGGGGGATAATTTTCTAAGGATTTATACTGATTTTTCCTGTCTGAATTTGTCGCACAGAAAGTTGCAGGCCAAATATGTGTGACATTTCTGCGACTTTAGCTTCTAGAGCATTTTTACAACATTATACATAGGTGCTGAATACATAAAAAGCGACTGTTCAGCGACAGACAAGTCGCATCGGCTGAAAGTAGGCCAGAATGTCAGTCCATGTTGGAGCAGGTTTAGATACAGTCTAAAGTATAGATCTCAAAGTCTGTGCACAGAATTTAGCAAGGGCCTCGCACCTTCTGATGCATCAGGTAGGTGCACAATAGCATAGCCTAACCCTCTGTACTTTGGTCTATATTGATGCAGGACATAGACAGCCAGCTGATGACCAATCCATTAGTGCAATGGATGGCTGGAAGCATTTGTCTTTGCCTTTGCAATACCACAGAAGCAATGCATGGTCAATGTACAGCAATGACACACCTGTGTGAACAGCCAGGAGACCCCCCCCCCCCCCCCATGTTATGTTACATGTTACATAGTTACATAGTTAGTACGGTCGAAAAAAGACATATGTCCATCAAGTTCAACCAGGGAATTAAGGGGTAGGGGTGTGGCGCGATATTGGGGAAGGGATGAGATTTTATATTTCTTCATAAGCATTAATCTTATTTTGTCAATTAGGAACATTCAGCACCCACCCGCTATCAAGGCAGCTGCCTATCATGTCATGCCCTACCTGCACAGGTGTGCTGGCTACTCAAATGATCCAATTAAGGAGGCCATTTAGTCAGCAGCAGCAGAAGTCCTGTGCCTGGACGCTCCAACAGCGGCCAGACACAAGCAGAAGCAGAAGCAGCAAAGCAGCAGCAGCACCACCTTTTGTTTTTTGGCTGCAGCAGCAGCAAGGCCCACAGGGCTGGCTAGCTGGCTAGCTGGCTAGCCAGCAAGCAGGTAGCAATGAAAGTAGGAATCTTTCTTTTTAACCCTGTAAGGGGGTGGTGCACTGTACCCGAAGATACTGCCATATCGGGTCAATGCATAGGGCGACGGAAGCAAGCTTCGAAATCGGCCCCCGTTCTCAAAAATCCATTTAATATATGGTCCCCAGATAGGGGACGTATCAGATATTAAACTGATAAGAACAGATACTACACTTGATCTTAGCCAAAAGGCCGAGAAGCGATAACCGTGAAAGGGGCGGGCCCAACAAGGTGCCCTTCATGGGCACTATCACTGCTTGCTGTCAGGGAGGCTGCCAGACAATTTTCCATGCACACTCTGGGCTGGGGGGCAGTCAACCACCAGTACACACAGCAGAACCTAAACCCATACCATTATTGCTAAGCAGAAAGACAGGGGCCCATTGCACTCCCACGGGGCCTTTTTAAATGCAATCCATAACCCGGATTTGCCAGGAACCCTTCTTACTCCTCCTACTTGCATGTGACACTGGGCTTAGGATCTGCATAGGAAACACACACACAAGCACACACCTACCTTTGTTGCCTGCAGATGCCTCCTTGGCTGTCCCCAAACGGTATCAAACCAACACCCACGGGAAGCTGTAAGCATAGAGGACATGCCTGCACCCCATTGGACTTACCTGTGTGGGTTAAATCCGGGTTATTTGACAACCTATGGCGGTGATGGTTCTGCTCAGGCAGAGCAGTGCTGATGCTCCTCATAAAGCTGTCGCTGCTGTGAAGGTTCTAGGTGACATCACAAATCCCTATGGTTACATACACAACAAAGCTGGGTTGTTGTTGTTTACACTCTGCAAGGCCTGTGGAAGTGAGTGACATCATAGCACTGTAGTTCTGAGGGTTCTAGATGGATGCAACAATCTCCTGTTGCTTCTATGAAGGCCATAATAGACGACATCACCAAACAGCTCCATAGTCACATACACAGCAAAGGAGAGATGTTGTTTACACCTAGTGATGTCAGTGGTATTGAGTGACATCACAGCACAGTGCTAAGGCTCCTGGGCCTGGACACAGCAGCGGCTGCAATATCTCAACGGAGAATACGTTTATATATATGTGTGTGTGTGCGCGTATATATATATATATATATATATATATATATATATATATATATATTTCTCCGCCGAAATCACTTTTAAACCCATTTCCACCTTTTTTTCCCTTCTCTTCCTCTTACTTTTTTTTCACGTTTTTTTACGTTTTTCTCCTTTTCGCCTCTTTTCTGGGCGTATTATTCTTCTTTTTCTTCTTTTTTTTCGTCTAATGCATACCCCATCAGTGCAGCAATGCTTATTCAATACCGCCAGCAGATGGAGACACTGGGGGATAATTTTCTAAGGATTTATACTGATTTTTCCTGTCTGAATTTGTCGCACAGAAAGTTGCAGGCCAAATATGTGTGACATTTCTGCGACTTTAGCTTCTAGAGCATTTTTACAACATTATACATAGGTGCTGAATACATAAAAAGCGACTGTTCAGCGACAGACAAGTCGCATCGGCTGAAAGTAGGCCAGAATGTCAGTCCATGTTGGAGCAGGTTTAGATACAGTCTAAAGTATAGATCTCAAAGTCTGTGCACAGAATTTAGCAAGGGCCTCGCACCTTCTGATGCATCAGGTAGGTGCACAATAGCATAGCCTAACCCTCTGTACTTTGGTCTATATTGATGCGGGACATAGACAGCCAGCTGATGACCAATCCATTAGTGCAATGGATGGCTGGAAGCATTTGTCTTTGCCTTTGCAATACCACAGAAGCAATGCATGGTCAATGTACAGCAATGACACACCTGTGTGAACAGCCAGGAGACCCCCCCCCCCCCCCATGTTATGTTACATAGTTACATAGTTAGTACGGTCGAAAAAAGACATATGTCCATCAAGTTCAACCAGGGAATTAAGGGGTAGGGGTGTGGCGCGATATTGGGGAAGGGATGAGATTTTATATTTCTTCATAAGCATTAATCTTATTTTGTCAATTAGGAACATTCAGCACCCACCCGCTATCAAGGCAGCTGCCTATCATGTCATGCCCTACCTGCACAGGTGTGCTGGCTACTCAAATGATCCAATTAAGGAGGCCATTTAGTCAGCAGCAGCAGAAGTCCTGTGCCTGGACGCTCCAACAGCGGCCAGACACAAGCAGAAGCAGAAGCAGCAGAAGCAGCAGCAGCACCACCTTTTGTTTTTTGGCTGCAGCAGCAGCAAGGCCCACAGGGCTGGCTAGCTGGCTAGCCAGCAAGCAGGTAGCAATGAAAGTAGGAATCTTTCTTTTTAACCCTGTAAGGGGGTGGTGCACTGTACCCGAAGATACTGCCATATCGGGTCAATGCATAGGGCGACGGAAGCAAGCTTCGAAATCGGCCCCCGTTCTCAAAAATCCATTTAATATATGGTCCCCAGATAGGGGACGTATCAGATATTAAACTGATAAGAACAGATACTACACTTGATCTTAGCCAAAAGGCCGAGAAGCGATAACCGTGAAAGGGGCGGGCCCAACAAGGTGCCCTTCATGGGCACTATCACTGCTTGCTGTCAGGGAGGCTGCCAGACAATTTTCCATGCACACTCTGGGCTGGGGGGCAGTCAACCACCAGTACACACAGCAGAACCTAAACCCATACCATTATTGCTAAGCAGCAAGACAGGGGCCCATTGCACTCCCACGGGGCCTTTTTAAATGCAATCCATAACCCGGATTTGCCAGGAACCCTTCTTACTCCTCCTACTTGCATGTGACACTGGGCTTAGGATCTGCATAGGAAACACACACACAAGCACACACCTACCTTTGTTGCCTGCAGATGCCTCCTTGGCTGTCCCCAAACGGTATCAAACCAACACCCACGGGAAGCTGTAAGCATAGAGGACATGCCTGCACCCCATTGGACTTACCTGTGTGGGTTAAATCCGGGTTATTTGACAACCTATGGCGGTGATGGTTCTGCTCAGGCAGAGCAGTGCTGATGCTCCTCATAAAGCTGTCGCTGCTGTGAAGGTTCTAGGTGACATCACAAATCCCTATGGTTACATACACAACAAAGCTGGGTTGTTGTTGTTTACACTCTGCAAGGCCTGTGGAAGTGAGTGACATCATAGCACTGTAGTTCTGAGGGTTCTAGATGGATGCAACAATCTCCTGTTGCTTCTATGAAGGCCATAATAGACGACATCACCAAACAGCTCCATAGTCACATACACAGCAAAGGAGAGATGTTGTTTACACCTAGTGATGTCAGTGGTATTGAGTGACATCACAGCACAGTGCTAAGGCTCCTGGGCCTGGACACAGCAGCGGCTGCAATATCTCAATGGAGAATACGTTTATATATATGTGTGTGTGTGCGCGTATATATATATATATATATATATATATATATATATATATATATATATATATATTTCTCCGCCGAAATCACTTTTAAACCCATTTCCACCTTTTTTTCCCTTCTCTTCCTCTTACTTTTTTTTCACGTTTTTTTACGTTTTTCTCCTTTTCGCCTCTTTTCTGGGCGTATTATTCTTCTTTTTCTTCTTTTTTTTCGTCTAATGCATACCCCATCAGTGCAGCAATGCTTATTCAATATCGCCAGCAGATGGAGACACTGGGGGATAATTTTCTAAGGATTTATACTGATTTTTCCTGTCTGAATTTGTCGCACAGAAAGTTGCAGGCCAAATATGTGTGACATTTCTGCGACTTTAGCTTCTAGAGCATTTTTACAACATTATACATAGGTGCTGAATACATAAAAAGCGACTGTTCAGCGACAGACAAGTCGCATCGGCTGAAAGTAGGCCAGAATGTCAGTCCATGTTGGAGCAGGTTTAGATACAGTCTAAAGTATAGATCTCAAAGTCTGTGCACAGAATTTAGCAAGGGCCTCGCACCTTCTGATGCATCAGGTAGGTGCACAATAGCATAGCCTAACCCTCTGTACTTTGGTCTATATTGATGCGGGACATAGACAGCCAGCTGATGACCAATCCATTAGTGCAATGGATGGCTGGAAGCATTTGTCTTTGCCTTTGCAATACCACAGAAGCAATGCATGGTCAATGTACAGCAATGACACACCTGTGTGAACAGCCAGGAGACCCCCCCCCCCCCATGTTATGTTACATAGTTACATAGTTAGTACGGTCGAAAAAAGACATATGTCCATCAAGTTCAACCAGGGAATTAAGGGGTAGGGGTGTGGCGCGATATTGGGGAAGGGATGAGATTTTATATTTCTTCATAAGCATTAATCTTATTTTGTCAATTAGGAACATTCAGCACCCACCCGCTATCAAGGCAGCTGCCTATCATGTCATGCCCTACCTGCACAGGTGTGCTGGCTACTCAAATGATCCAATTAAGGAGGCCATTTAGTCAGCAGCAGCAGAAGTCCTGTGCCTGGACGCTCCAACAGCGGCCAGACACAAGCAGAAGCAGAAGCAGCAGAAGCAGCAGCAGCACCACCTTTTGTTTTTTGGCTGCAGCAGCAGCAAGGCCCACAGGGCTGGCTAGCTGGCTAGCCAGCAAGCAGGTAGCAATGAAAGTAGGAATCTTTCTTTTTAACCCTGTAAGGGGGTGGTGCACTGTACCCGAAGATACTGCCATATCGGGTCAATGCATAGGGCGACGGAAGCAAGCTTCGAAATCGGCCCCCGTTCTCAAAAATCCATTTAATATATGGTCCCCAGATAGGGGACGTATCAGATATTAAACTGATAAGAACAGATACTACACTTGATCTTAGCCAAAAGGCCGAGAAGCGATAACCGTGAAAGGGGCGGGCCCAACAAGGTGCCCTTCATGGGCACTATCACTGCTTGCTGTCAGGGAGGCTGCCAGACAATTTTCCATGCACACTCTGGGCTGGGGGGCAGTCAACCACCAGTACACACAGCAGAACCTAAACCCATACCATTATTGCTAAGCAGCAAGACAGGGGCCCATTGCACTCCCACGGGGCCTTTTTAAATGCAATCCATAACCCGGATTTGCCAGGAACCCTTCTTACTCCTCCTACTTGCATGTGACACTGGGCTTAGGATCTGCATAGGAAACACACACACAAGCACACACCTACCTTTGTTGCCTGCAGATGCCTCCTTGGCTGTCCCCAAACGGTATCAAACCAACACCCACGGGAAGCTGTAAGCATAGAGGACATGCCTGCACCCCATTGGACTTACCTGTGTGGGTTAAATCCGGGTTATTTGACAACCTATGGCGGTGATGGTTCTGCTCAGGCAGAGCAGTGCTGATGCTCCTCATAAAGCTGTCGCTGCTGTGAAGGTTCTAGGTGACATCACAAATCCCTATGGTTACATACACAACAAAGCTGGGTTGTTGTTGTTTACACTCTGCAAGGCCTGTGGAAGTGAGTGACATCATAGCACTGTAGTTCTGAGGGTTCTAGATGGATGCAACAATCTCCTGTTGCTTCTATGAAGGCCATAATAGACGACATCACCAAACAGCTCCATAGTCACATACACAGCAAAGGAGAGATGTTGTTTACACCTAGTGATGTCAGTGGTATTGAGTGACATCACAGCACAGTGCTAAGGCTCCTGGGCCTGGACACAGCAGCGGCTGCAATATCTCAACGGAGAATACGTTTATATATATGTGTGTGTGTGCGCGTATATATATATATATATATATATATATATATATATATATATATATTTCTCCGCCGAAATCACTTTTAAACCCATTTCCACCTTTTTTTCCCTTCTCTTCCTCTTACTTTTTTTTCACGTTTTTTTACGTTTTTCTCCTTTTCGCCTCTTTTCTGGGCGTATTATTCTTCTTTTTCTTCTTTTTTTTCGTCTAATGCATACCCCATCAGTGCAGCAATGCTTATTCAATACCGCCAGCAGATGGAGACACTGGGGGATAATTTTCTAAGGATTTATACTGATTTTTCCTGTCTGAATTTGTCGCACAGAAAGTTGCAGGCCAAATATGTGTGACATTTCTGCGACTTTAGCTTCTAGAGCATTTTTACAACATTATACATAGGTGCTGAATACATAAAAAGCGACTGTTCAGCGACAGACAAGTCGCATCGGCTGAAAGTAGGCCAGAATGTCAGTCCATGTTGGAGCAGGTTTAGATACAGTCTAAAGTATAGATCTCAAAGTCTGTGCACAGAATTTAGCAAGGGCCTCGCACCTTCTGATGCATCAGGTAGGTGCACAATAGCATAGCCTAACCCTCTGTACTTTGGTCTATATTGATGCGGGACATAGACAGCCAGCTGATGACCAATCCATTAGTGCAATGGATGTCTGGAAGCATTTGTCTTTGCCTTTGCAATACCACAGAAGCAATGCATGGTCAATGTACAGCAATGACACACCTGTGTGAACAGCCAGGAGACCCCCCCCCCCCCCCATGTTATGTTACATAGTTACATAGTTAGTACGGTCGAAAAAAGACATATGTCCATCAAGTTCAACCAGGGAATTAAGGGGTAGGGGTGTGGCGCGATATTGGGGAAGGGATGAGATTTTATATTTCTTCATAAGCATTAATCTTATTTTGTCAATTAGGAACATTCAGCACCCACCCGCTATCAAGGCAGCTGCCTATCATGTCATGCCCTACCTGCACAGGTGTGCTGGCTACTCAAATGATCCAATTAAGGAGGCCATTTAGTCAGCAGCAGCAGAAGTCCTGTGCCTGGACGCTCCAACAGCGGCCAGACACAAGCAGAAGCAGAAGCAGCAGAAGCAGCAGCAGCACCACCTTTTGTTTTTTGGCTGCAGCAGCAGCAAGGCCCACAGGGCTGGCTAGCTGGCTAGCCAGCAAGCAGGTAGCAATGAAAGTAGGAATCTTTCTTTTTAACCCTGTAAGGGGGTGGTGCACTGTACCCGAAGATACTGCCATATCGGGTCAATGCATAGGGCGACGGAAGCAAGCTTCGAAATCGGCCCCCGTTCTCAAAAATCCATTTAATATATGGTCCCCAGATAGGGGACGTATCAGATATTAAACTGATAAGAACAGATACTACACTTGATCTTAGCCAAAAGGCCGAGAAGCGATAACCGTGAAAGGGGCGGGCCCAACAAGGTGCCCTTCATGGGCACTATCACTGCTTGCTGTCAGGGAGGCTGCCAGACAATTTTCCATGCACACTCTGGGCTGGGGGGCAGTCAACCACCAGTACACACAGCAGAACCTAAACCCATACCATTATTGCTAAGCAGCAAGACAGGGGCCCATTGCACTCCCACGGGGCCTTTTTAAATGCAATCCATAACCCGGATTTGCCAGGAACCCTTCTTACTCCTCCTACTTGCATGTGACACTGGGCTTAGGATCTGCATAGGAAACACACACACAAGCACACACCTACCTTTGTTGCCTGCAGATGCCTCCTTGGCTGTCCCCAAACGGTATCAAACCAACACCCACGGGAAGCTGTAAGCATAGAGGACATGCCTGCACCCCATTGGACTTACCTGTGTGGGTTAAATCCGGGTTATTTGACAACCTATGGCGGTGATGGTTCTGCTCAGGCAGAGCAGTGCTGATGCTCCTCATAAAGCTGTCGCTGCTGTGAAGGTTCTAGGTGACATCACAAATCCCTATGGTTACATACACAACAAAGCTGGGTTGTTGTTGTTTACACTCTGCAAGGCCTGTGGAAGTGAGTGACATCATAGCACTGTAGTTCTGAGGGTTCTAGATGGATGCAACAATCTCCTGTTGCTTCTATGAAGGCCATAATAGACGACATCACCAAACAGCTCCATAGTCACATACACAGCAAAGGAGAGATGTTGTTTACACCTAGTGATGTCAGTGGTATTGAGTGACATCACAGCACAGTGCTAAGGCTCCTGGGCCTGGACACAGCAGCGGCTGCAATATCTCAACGGAGAATACGTTTATATATATGTGTGTGTGTGCGCGTATATATATATATATATATATATATATATATATATATATATATATATTTCTCCGCCGAAATCACTTTTAAACCCATTTCCACCTTTTTTTCCCTTCTCTTCCTCTTACTTTTTTTTCACGTTTTTTTACGTTTTTCTCCTTTTCGCCTCTTTTCTGGGCGTATTATTCTTCTTTTTCTTCTTTTTTTTCGTCTAATGCATACCCCATCAGTGCAGCAATGCTTATTCAATACCGCCAGCAGATGGAGACACTGGGGGATAATTTTCTAAGGATTTATACTGATTTTTCCTGTCTGAATTTGTCGCACAGAAAGTTGCAGGCCAAATATGTGTGACATTTCTGCGACTTTAGCTTCTAGAGCATTTTTACAACATTATACATAGGTGCTGAATACATAAAAAGCGACTGTTCAGCGACAGACAAGTCGCATCGGCTGAAAGTAGGCCAGAATGTCAGTCCATGTTGGAGCAGGTTTAGATACAGTCTAAAGTATAGATCTCAAAGTCTGTGCACAGAATTTAGCAAGGGCCTCGCACCTTCTGATGCATCAGGTAGGTGCACAATAGCATAGCCTAACCCTCTGTACTTTGGTCTATATTGATGCAGGACATAGACAGCCAGCTGATGACCAATCCATTAGTGCAATGGATGGCTGGAAGCATTTGTCTTTGCCTTTGCAATACCACAGAAGCAATGCATGGTCAATGTACAGCAATGACACACCTGTGTGAACAGCCAGGAGACCCCCCCCCCCCCCCCATGTTATGTTACATAGTTACATAGTTAGTACGGTCGAAAAAAGACATATGTCCATCAAGTTCAACCAGGGAATTAAGGGGTAGGGGTGTGGCGCGATATTGGGGAAGGGATGAGATTTTATATTTCTACATAAGCATTAATCTTATTTTGTCAATTAGGAACATTCAGCACCCACCCGCTATCAAGGCAGCTGCCTATCATGTCATGCCCTACCTGCACAGGTGTGCTGGCTACTCAAATGATCCAATTAAGGAGGCCATTTAGTCAGCAGCAGCAGAAGTCCTGTGCCTGGACGCTCCAACAGCGGCCAGACACAAGCAGAAGCAGAAGCAGAAGAAGCAGCAGCAGCACCACCTTTTGTTTTTTGGCTGCAGCAGCAGCAAGGCCCACAGGGCTGGCTAGCTGGCTAGCTGGCTAGCCAGCAAGCAGGTAGCAATGAAAGTAGGAATCTTTCTTTTTAACCCTGTAAGGGGGTGGTGCACTGTACCCGAAGATACTGCCATATCGGGTCAATGCATAGGGCGACGGAAGCAAGCTTCGAAATCGGCCCCCGTTCTCAAAAATCCATTTAATATATGGTCCCCAGATAGGGGACGTATCAGATATTAAACTGATAAGAACAGATACTACACTTGATCTTAGCCAAAAGGCCGAGAAGCGATAACCGTGAAAGGGGCGGGCCCAACAAGGTGCCCTTCATGGGCACTATCACTGCTTGCTGTCAGGGAGGCTGCCAGACAATTTTCCATGCACACTCTGGGCTGGGGGGCAGTCAACCACCAGTACACACAGCAGAACCTAAACCCATACCATTATTGCTAAGCAGAAAGACAGGGGCCCATTGCACTCCCACGGGGCCTTTTTAAATGCAATCCATAACCCGGATTTGCCAGGAACCCTTCTTACTCCTCCTACTTGCATGTGACACTGGGCTTAGGATCTGCATAGGAAACACACACACAAGCACACACCTACCTTTGTTGCCTGCAGATGCCTCCTTGGCTGTCCCCAAACGGTATCAAACCAACACCCACGGGAAGCTGTAAGCATAGAGGACATGCCTGCACCCCATTGGACTTACCTGTGTGGGTTAAATCCGGGTTATTTGACAACCTATGGCGGTGATGGTTCTGCTCAGGCAGAGCAGTGCTGATGCTCCTCATAAAGCTGTCGCTGCTGTGAAGGTTCTAGGTGACATCACAAATCCCTATGGTTACATACACAACAAAGCTGGGTTGTTGTTGTTTACACTCTGCAAGGCCTGTGGAAGTGAGTGACATCATAGCACTGTAGTTCTGAGGGTTCTAGATGGATGCAACAATCTCCTGTTGCTTCTATGAAGGCCATAATAGACGACATCACCAAACAGCTCCATAGTCACATACACAGCAAAGGAGAGATGTTGTTTACACCTAGTGATGTCAGTGGTATTGAGTGACATCACAGCACAGTGCTAAGGCTCCTGGGCCTGGACACAGCAGCGGCTGCAATATCTCAACGGAGAATACGTTTATATATATGTGTGTGTGTGCGCGTATATATATATATATATATATATATATATATATATATATATATATTTCTCCGCCGAAATCACTTTTAAACCCATTTCCACCTTTTTTTCCCTTCTCTTCCTCTTACTTTTTTTTCACGTTTTTTTACGTTTTTCTCCTTTTCGCCTCTTTTCTGGGCGTATTATTCTTCTTTTTCTTCTTTTTTTTCGTCTAATGCATACCCCATCAGTGCAGCAATGCTTATTCAATACCGCCAGCAGATGGAGACACTGGGGGATAATTTTCTAAGGATTTATACTGATTTTTCCTGTCTGAATTTGTCGCACAGAAAGTTGCAGGCCAAATATGTGTGACATTTCTGCGACTTTAGCTTCTAGAGCATTTTTACAACATTATACATAGGTGCTGAATACATAAAAAGCGACTGTTCAGCGACAGACAAGTCGCATCGGCTGAAAGTAGGCCAGAATGTCAGTCCATGTTGGAGCAGGTTTAGATACAGTCTAAAGTATAGATCTCAAAGTCTGTGCACAGAATTTAGCAAGGGCCTCGCACCTTCTGATGCATCAGGTAGGTGCACAATAGCATAGCCTAACCCTCTGTACTTTGGTCTATATTGATGCGGGACATAGACAGCCAGCTGATGACCAATCCATTAGTGCAATGGATGGCTGGAAGCATTTGTCTTTGCCTTTGCAATACCACAGAAGCAATGCATGGTCAATGTACAGCAATGACACACCTGTGTGAACAGCCAGGAGACCCCCCCCCCCCCCCCCATGTTATGTTACATAGTTACATAGTTAGTACGGTCGAAAAAAGACATATGTCCATCAAGTTCAACCAGGGAATTAAGGGGTAGCGGTGTGGCGCGATATTGGGGAAGGGATGAGATTTTATATTTCTTCATAAGCATTAATCTTATTTTGTCAATTAGGAACATTCAGCACCCACCCGCTATCAAGGCAGCTGCCTATCATGTCATGCCCTACCTGCACAGGTGTGCTGGCTACTCAAATGATCCAATTAAGGAGGCCATTTAGTCAGCAGCAGCAGAAGTCCTGTGCCTGGACGCTCCAACAGCGGCCAGACACAAGCAGAAGCAGAAGCAGCAGAAGCAGCAGCAGCACCACCTTTTGTTTTTTGGCTGCAGCAGCAGCAAGGCCCACAGGGCTGGCTAGCTGGCTAGCCAGCAAGCAGGTAGCAATGAAAGTAGGAATCTTTCTTTTTAACCCTGTAAGGGGGTGGTGCACTGTACCCGAAGATACTGCCATATCGGGTCAATGCATAGGGCGACGGAAGCAAGCTTCGAAATCGGCCCCCGTTCTCAAAAATCCATTTAATATATGGTCCCCAGATAGGGGACGTATCAGATATTAAACTGATAAGAACAGATACTACACTTGATCTTAGCCAAAAGGCCGAGAAGCGATAACCGTGAAAGGGGCGGGCCCAACAAGGTGCCCTTCATGGGCACTATCACTGCTTGCTGTCAGGGAGGCTGCCAGACAATTTTCCATGCACACTCTGGGCTGGGGGGCAGTCAACCACCAGTACACACAGCAGAACCTAAACCCATACCATTATTGCTAAGCAGCAAGACAGGGGCCCATTGCACTCCCACGGGGCCTTTTTAAATGCAATCCATAACCCGGATTTGCCAGGAACCCTTCTTACTCCTCCTACTTGCATGTGACACTGGGCTTAGGATCTGCATAGGAAACACACACACAAGCACACACCTACCTTTGTTGCCTGCAGATGCCTCCTTGGCTGTCCCCAAACGGTATCAAACCAACACCCACGGGAAGCTGTAAGCATAGAGGACATGCCTGCACCCCATTGGACTTACCTGTGTGGGTTAAATCCGGGTTATTTGACAACCTATGGCGGTGATGGTTCTGCTCAGGCAGAGCAGTGCTGATGCTCCTCATAAAGCTGTCGCTGCTGTGAAGGTTCTAGGTGACATCACAAATCCCTATGGTTACATACACAACAAAGCTGGGTTGTTGTTGTTTACACTCTGCAAGGCCTGTGGAAGTGAGTGACATCATAGCACTGTAGTTCTGAGGGTTCTAGATGGATGCAACAATCTCCTGTTGCTTCTATGAAGGCCATAATAGACGACATCACCAAACAGCTCCATAGTCACATACACAGCAAAGGAGAGATGTTGTTTACACCTAGTGATGTCAGTGGTATTGAGTGACATCACAGCACAGTGCTAAGGCTCCTGGGCCTGGACACAGCAGCGGCTGCAATATCTCAATGGAGAATACGTTTATATATATGTGTGTGTGTGCGCGTATATATATATATATATATATATATATATATATATATATATATTTCTCCGCCGAAATCACTTTTAAACCCATTTCCACCTTTTTTTCCCTTCTCTTCCTCTTACTTTTTTTTCACGTTTTTTTACGTTTTTCTCCTTTTCGCCTCTTTTCTGGGCGTATTATTCTTCTTTTTCTTCTTTTTTTTCGTCTAATGCATACCCCATCAGTGCAGCAATGCTTATTCAATATCGCCAGCAGATGGAGACACTGGGGGATAATTTTCTAAGGATTTATACTGATTTTTCCTGTCTGAATTTGTCGCACAGAAAGTTGCAGGCCAAATATGTGTGACATTTCTGCGACTTTAGCTTCTAGAGCATTTTTACAACATTATACATAGGTGCTGAATACATAAAAAGCGACTGTTCAGCGACAGACAAGTCGCATCGGCTGAAAGTAGGCCAGAATGTCAGTCCATGTTGGAGCAGGTTTAGATACAGTCTAAAGTATAGATCTCAAAGTCTGTGCACAGAATTTAGCAAGGGCCTCGCACCTTCTGATGCATCAGGTAGGTGCACAATAGCATAGCCTAACCCTCTGTACTTTGGTCTATATTGATGCGGGACATAGACAGCCAGCTGATGACCAATCCATTAGTGCAATG
The DNA here is from genome assembly GCF_029499605.1 of Hyla sarda. Classification (NCBI taxonomy): domain Eukaryota; kingdom Metazoa; phylum Chordata; class Amphibia; order Anura; family Hylidae; genus Hyla; species Hyla sarda. The sequence continues at coordinate 205,762 of NW_026608165.1, read as the reverse complement.
GATGGCTGGAAGCATTTGTCTTTGCCTTTGCAATACCACAGAAGCAATGCATGGTCAATGTACAGCAATGACACACCTGTGTGAACAGCCAGGAGACCCCCCCCCCCCCCCATGTTATGTTACATAGTTACATAGTTAGTACGGTCGAAAAAAGACATATGTCCATCAAGTTCAACCAGGGAATTAAGGGGTAGGGGTGTGGCGCGATATTGGGGAAGGGATGAGATTTTATATTTCTTCATAAGCATTAATCTTATTTTGTCAATTAGGAACATTCAGCACCCACCCGCTATCAAGGCAGCTGCCTATCATGTCATGCCCTACCTGCACAGGTGTGCTGGCTACTCAAATGATCCAATTAAGGAGGCCATTTAGTCAGCAGCAGCAGAAGTCCTGTGCCTGGACGCTCCAACAGCGGCCAGACACAAGCAGAAGCAGAAGCAGCAGAAGCAGCAGCAGCACCACCTTTTGTTTTTTGGCTGCAGCAGCAGCAAGGCCCACAGGGCTGGCTAGCTGGCTAGCCAGCAAGCAGGTAGCAATGAAAGTAGGAATCTTTCTTTTTAACCCTGTAAGGGGGTGGTGCACTGTACCCGAAGATACTGCCATATCGGGTCAATGCATAGGGCGACGGAAGCAAGCTTCGAAATCGGCCCCCGTTCTCAAAAATCCATTTAATATATGGTCCCCAGATAGGGGACGTATCAGATATTAAACTGATAAGAACAGATACTACACTTGATCTTAGCCAAAAGGCCGAGAAGCGATAACCGTGAAAGGGGCGGGCCCAACAAGGTGCCCTTCATGGGCACTATCACTGCTTGCTGTCAGGGAGGCTGCCAGACAATTTTCCATGCACACTCTGGGCTGGGGGGCAGTCAACCACCAGTACACACAGCAGAACCTAAACCCATACCATTATTGCTAAGCAGCAAGACAGGGGCCCATTGCACTCCCACGGGGCCTTTTTAAATGCAATCCATAACCCGGATTTGCCAGGAACCCTTCTTACTCCTCCTACTTGCATGTGACACTGGGCTTAGGATCTGCATAGGAAACACACACACAAGCACACACCTACCTTTGTTGCCTGCAGATGCCTCCTTGGCTGTCCCCAAACGGTATCAAACCAACACCCACGGGAAGCTGTAAGCATAGAGGACATGCCTGCACCCCATTGGACTTACCTGTGTGGGTTAAATCCGGGTTATTTGACAACCTATGGCGGTGATGGTTCTGCTCAGGCAGAGCAGTGCTGATGCTCCTCATAAAGCTGTCGCTGCTGTGAAGGTTCTAGGTGACATCACAAATCCCTATGGTTACATACACAACAAAGCTGGGTTGTTGTTGTTTACACTCTGCAAGGCCTGTGGAAGTGAGTGACATCATAGCACTGTAGTTCTGAGGGTTCTAGATGGATGCAACAATCTCCTGTTGCTTCTATGAAGGCCATAATAGACGACATCACCAAACAGCTCCATAGTCACATACACAGCAAAGGAGAGATGTTGTTTACACCTAGTGATGTCAGTGGTATTGAGTGACATCACAGCACAGTGCTAAGGCTCCTGGGCCTGGACACAGCAGCGGCTGCAATATCTCAACGGAGAATACGTTTATATATATGTGTGTGTGTGCGCGTATATATATATATATATATATATATATATATATATATATATATATTTCTCCGCCGAAATCACTTTTAAACCCATTTCCACCTTTTTTTCCCTTCTCTTCCTCTTACTTTTTTTTCACGTTTTTTTACGTTTTTCTCCTTTTCGCCTCTTTTCTGGGCGTATTATTCTTCTTTTTCTTCTTTTTTTTCGTCTAATGCATACCCCATCAGTGCAGCAATGCTTATTCAATACCGCCAGCAGATGGAGACACTGGGGGATAATTTTCTAAGGATTTATACTGATTTTTCCTGTCTGAATTTGTCGCACAGAAAGTTGCAGGCCAAATATGTGTGACATTTCTGCGACTTTAGCTTCTAGAGCATTTTTACAACATTATACATAGGTGCTGAATACATAAAAAGCGACTGTTCAGCGACAGACAAGTCGCATCGGCTGAAAGTAGGCCAGAATGTCAGTCCATGTTGGAGCAGGTTTAGATACAGTCTAAAGTATAGATCTCAAAGTCTGTGCACAGAATTTAGCAAGGGCCTCGCACCTTCTGATGCATCAGGTAGGTGCACAATAGCATAGCCTAACCCTCTGTACTTTGGTCTATATTGATGCGGGACATAGACAGCCAGCTGATGACCAATCCATTAGTGCAATGGATGGCTGGAAGCATTTGTCTTTGCCTTTGCAATACCACAGAAGCAATGCATGGTCAATGTACAGCAATGACACACCTGTGTGAACAGCCAGGAGACCCCCCCCCCCCCCCCCATGTTATGTTACATAGTTACATAGTTAGTACGGTCGAAAAAAGACATATGTCCATCAAGTTCAACCAGGGAATTAAGGGGTAGCGGTGTGGCGCGATATTGGGGAAGGGATGAGATTTTATATTTCTTCATAAGCATTAATCTTATTTTGTCAATTAGGAACATTCAGCACCCACCCGCTATCAAGGCAGCTGCCTATCATGTCATGCCCTACCTGCACAGGTGTGCTGGCTACTCAAATGATCCAATTAAGGAGGCCATTTAGTCAGCAGCAGCAGAAGTCCTGTGCCTGGACGCTCCAACAGCGGCCAGACACAAGCAGAAGCAGAAGCAGCAGAAGCAGCAGCAGCACCACCTTTTGTTTTTTGGCTGCAGCAGCAGCAAGGCCCACAGGGCTGGCTAGCTGGCTAGCCAGCAAGCAGGTAGCAATGAAAGTAGGAATCTTTCTTTTTAACCCTGTAAGGGGGTGGTGCACTGTACCCGAAGATACTGCCATATCGGGTCAATGCATAGGGCGACGGAAGCAAGCTTCGAAATCGGCCCCCGTTCTCAAAAATCCATTTAATATATGGTCCCCAGATAGGGGACGTATCAGATATTAAACTGATAAGAACAGATACTACACTTGATCTTAGCCAAAAGGCCGAGAAGCGATAACCGTGAAAGGGGCGGGCCCAACAAGGTGCCCTTCATGGGCACTATCACTGCTTGCTGTCAGGGAGGCTGCCAGACAATTTTCCATGCACACTCTGGGCTGGGGGGCAGTCAACCACCAGTACACACAGCAGAACCTAAACCCATACCATTATTGCTAAGCAGCAAGACAGGGGCCCATTGCACTCCCACGGGGCCTTTTTAAATGCAATCCATAACCCGGATTTGCCAGGAACCCTTCTTACTCCTCCTACTTGCATGTGACACTGGGCTTAGGATCTGCATAGGAAACACACACACAAGCACACACCTACCTTTGTTGCCTGCAGATGCCTCCTTGGCTGTCCCCAAACGGTATCAAACCAACACCCACGGGAAGCTGTAAGCATAGAGGACATGCCTGCACCCCATTGGACTTACCTGTGTGGGTTAAATCCGGGTTATTTGACAACCTATGGCGGTGATGGTTCTGCTCAGGCAGAGCAGTGCTGATGCTCCTCATAAAGCTGTCGCTGCTGTGAAGGTTCTAGGTGACATCACAAATCCCTATGGTTACATACACAACAAAGCTGGGTTGTTGTTGTTTACACTCTGCAAGGCCTGTGGAAGTGAGTGACATCATAGCACTGTAGTTCTGAGGGTTCTAGATGGATGCAACAATCTCCTGTTGCTTCTATGAAGGCCATAATAGACGACATCACCAAACAGCTCCATAGTCACATACACAGCAAAGGAGAGATGTTGTTTACACCTAGTGATGTCAGTGGTATTGAGTGACATCACAGCACAGTGCTAAGGCTCCTGGGCCTGGACACAGCAGCGGCTGCAATATCTCAATGGAGAATACGTTTATATATATGTGTGTGTGTGCGCGTATATATATATATATATATATATATATATATATATATATATATTTCTCCGCCGAAATCACTTTTAAACCCATTTCCACCTTTTTTTCCCTTCTCTTCCTCTTACTTTTTTTTCACGTTTTTTTACGTTTTTCTCCTTTTCGCCTCTTTTCTGGGCGTATTATTCTTCTTTTTCTTCTTTTTTTTCGTCTAATGCATACCCCATCAGTGCAGCAATGCTTATTCAATATCGCCAGCAGATGGAGACACTGGGGGATAATTTTCTAAGGATTTATACTGATTTTTCCTGTCTGAATTTGTCGCACAGAAAGTTGCAGGCCAAATATGTGTGACATTTCTGCGACTTTAGCTTCTAGAGCATTTTTACAACATTATACATAGGTGCTGAATACATAAAAAGCGACTGTTCAGCGACAGACAAGTCGCATCGGCTGAAAGTAGGCCAGAATGTCAGTCCATGTTGGAGCAGGTTTAGATACAGTCTAAAGTATAGATCTCAAAGTCTGTGCACAGAATTTAGCAAGGGCCTCGCACCTTCTGATGCATCAGGTAGGTGCACAATAGCATAGCCTAACCCTCTGTACTTTGGTCTATATTGATGCGGGACATAGACAGCCAGCTGATGACCAATCCATTAGTGCAATGGATGGCTGGAAGCATTTGTCTTTGCCTTTGCAATACCACAGAAGCAATGCATGGTCAATGTACAGCAATGACACACCTGTGTGAACAGCCAGGAGACCCCCCCCCCCCCCCATGTTATGTTACATAGTTACATAGTTAGTACGGTCGAAAAAAGACATATGTCCATCAAGTTCAACCAGGGAATTAAGGGGTAGGGGTGTGGCGCGATATTGGGGAAGGGATGAGATTTTATATTTCTTCATAAGCATTAATCTTATTTTGTCAATTAGGAACATTCAGCACCCACCCGCTATCAAGGCAGCTGCCTATCATGTCATGCCCTACCTGCACAGGTGTGCTGGCTACTCAAATGATCCAATTAAGGAGGCCATTTAGTCAGCAGCAGCAGAAGTCCTGTGCCTGGACGCTCCAACAGCGGCCAGACACAAGCAGAAGCAGAAGCAGCAGAAGCAGCAGCAGCACCACCTTTTGTTTTTTGGCTGCAGCAGCAGCAAGGCCCACAGGGCTGGCTAGCTGGCTAGCCAGCAAGCAGGTAGCAATGAAAGTAGGAATCTTTCTTTTTAACCCTGTAAGGGGGTGGTGCACTGTACCCGAAGATACTGCCATATCGGGTCAATGCATAGGGCGACGGAAGCAAGCTTCGAAATCGGCCCCCGTTCTCAAAAATCCATTTAATATATGGTCCCCAGATAGGGGACGTATCAGATATTAAACTGATAAGAACAGATACTACACTTGATCTTAGCCAAAAGGCCGAGAAGCGATAACCGTGAAAGGGGCGGGCCCAACAAGGTGCCCTTCATGGGCACTATCACTGCTTGCTGTCAGGGAGGCTGCCAGACAATTTTCCATGCACACTCTGGGCTGGGGGGCAGTCAACCACCAGTACACACAGCAGAACCTAAACCCATACCATTATTGCTAAGCAGCAAGACAGGGGCCCATTGCACTCCCACGGGGCCTTTTTAAATGCAATCCATAACCCGGATTTGCCAGGAACCCTTCTTACTCCTCCTACTTGCATGTGACACTGGGCTTAGGATCTGCATAGGAAACACACACACAAGCACACACCTACCTTTGTTGCCTGCAGATGCCTCCTTGGCTGTCCCCAAACGGTATCAAACCAACACCCACGGGAAGCTGTAAGCATAGAGGACATGCCTGCACCCCATTGGACTTACCTGTGTGGGTTAAATCCGGGTTATTTGACAACCTATGGCGGTGATGGTTCTGCTCAGGCAGAGCAGTGCTGATGCTCCTCATAAAGCTGTCGCTGCTGTGAAGGTTCTAGGTGACATCACAAATCCCTATGGTTACATACACAACAAAGCTGGGTTGTTGTTGTTTACACTCTGCAAGGCCTGTGGAAGTGAGTGACATCATAGCACTGTAGTTCTGAGGGTTCTAGATGGATGCAACAATCTCCTGTTGCTTCTATGAAGGCCATAATAGACGACATCACCAAACAGCTCCATAGTCACATACACAGCAAAGGAGAGATGTTGTTTACACCTAGTGATGTCAGTGGTATTGAGTGACATCACAGCACAGTGCTAAGGCTCCTGGGCCTGGACACAGCAGCGGCTGCAATATCTCAACGGAGAATACGTTTATATATATGTGTGTGTGTGCGCGTATATATATATATATATATATATATATATATATATATATATTTCTCCGCCGAAATCACTTTTAAACCCATTTCCACCTTTTTTTCCCTTCTCTTCCTCTTACTTTTTTTTCACGTTTTTTTACGTTTTTCTCCTTTTCGCCTCTTTTCTGGGCGTATTATTCTTCTTTTTCTTCTTTTTTTTCGTCTAATGCATACCCCATCAGTGCAGCAATGCTTATTCAATACCGCCAGCAGATGGAGACACTGGGGGATAATTTTCTAAGGATTTATACTGATTTTTCCTGTCTGAATTTGCCGCACAGAAAGTTGCAGGCCAAATATGTGTGACATTTCTGCGACTTTAGCTTCTAGAGCATTTTTACAACATTATACATAGGTGCTGAATACATAAAAAGCGACTGTTCAGCGACAGACAAGTCGCATCGGCTGAAAGTAGGCCAGAATGTCAGTCCATGTTGGAGCAGGTTTAGATACAGTCTAAAGTATAGATCTCAAAGTCTGTGCACAGAATTTAGCAAGGGCCTCGCACCTTCTGATGCATCAGGTAGGTGCACAATAGCATAGCCTAACCCTCTGTACTTTGGTCTATATTGATGCGGGACATAGACAGCCAGCTGATGACCAATCCATTAGTGCAATGGATGGCTGGAAGCATTTGTCTTTGCCTTTGCAATACCACAGAAGCAATGCATGGTCAATGTACAGCAATGACACACCTGTGTGAACAGCCAGGAGACCCCCCCCCCCCCATGTTATGTTACATAGTTACATAGTTAGTACGGTCGAAAAAAGACATATGTCCATCAAGTTCAACCAGGGAATTAAGGGGTAGGGGTGTGGCGCGATATTGGGGAAGGGATGAGATTTTATATTTCTTCATAAGCATTAATCTTATTTTGTCAATTAGGAACATTCAGCACCCACCCGCTATCAAGGCAGCTGCCTATCATGTCATGCCCTACCTGCACAGGTGTGCTGGCTACTCAAATGATCCAATTAAGGAGGCCATTTAGTCAGCAGCAGCAGAAGTCCTGTGCCTGGACGCTCCAACAGCGGCCAGACACAAGCAGAAGCAGAAGCAGCAGAAGCAGCAGCAGCAGCAGCACCACCTTTTGTTTTTTGGCTGCAGCAGCAGCAAGGCCCACAGGGCTGGCTAGCTGGCTAGCCAGCAAGCAGGTAGCAATGAAAGTAGGAATCTTTCTTTTTAACCCTGTAAGGGGGTGGTGCACTGTACCCGAAGATACTGCCATATCGGGTCAATGCATAGGGCGACGGAAGCAAGCTTCGAAATCGGCCCCCGTTCTCAAAAATCCATTTAATATATGGTCCCCAGATAGGGGACGTATCAGATATTAAACTGATAAGAACAGATACTACACTTGATCTTAGCCAAAAGGCCGAGAAGCGATAACCGTGAAAGGGGCGGGCCCAACAAGGTGCCCTTCATGGGCACTATCACTGCTTGCTGTCAGGGAGGCTGCCAGACAATTTTCCATGCACACTCTGGGCTGGGGGGCAGTCAACCACCAGTACACACAGCAGAACCTAAACCCATACCATTATTGCTAAGCAGCAAGACAGGGGCCCATTGCACTCCCACGGGGCCTTTTTAAATGCAATCCATAATCCGGATTTGCCAGGAACCCTTCTTACTCCTCCTACTTGCATGTGACACTGGGCTTAGGATCTGCATAGGAAACACACACACAAGCACACACCTACCTTTGTTGCCTGCAGATGCCTCCTTGGCTGTCCCCAAACGGTATCAAACCAACACCCACGGGAAGCTGTAAGCATAGAGGACATGCCTGCACCCCATTGGACTTACCTGTGTGGGTTAAATCCGGGTTATTTGACAACCTATGGCGGTGATGGTTCTGCTCAGGCAGAGCAGTGCTGATGCTCCTCATAAAGCTGTCGCTGCTGTGAAGGTTCTAGGTGACATCACAAATCAATATGGTTACATACACAACAAAGCTGGGTTGTTGTTGTTTACACTCTGCAAGGCCTGTGGAAGTGAGTGACATCATAGCACTGTAGTTCTGAGGGTTCTAGATGGATGCAACAATCTCCTGTTGCTTCTATGAAGGCCATAATAGACGACATCACCAAACAGCTCCATAGTCACATACACAGCAAAGGAGAGATGTTGTTTACACCTAGTGATGTCAGTGGTATTGAGTGACATCACAGCACAGTGCTAAGGCTCCTGGGCCTGGACACAGCAGCGGCTGCAATATCTCAACGGAGAATACGTTTATATATATGTGTGTGTGTGCGCGTATATATATATATATATATATATATATATATATATATATATATATATATTTCTCCGCCGAAATCACTTTTAAACCCATTTCCACCTTTTTTTCCCTTCTCTTCCTCTTACTTTTTTTTCACGTTTTTTTACGTTTTTCTCCTTTTCGCCTCTTTTCTGGGCGTATTATTCTTCTTTTTCTTCTTTTTTTTCGTCTAATGCATACCCCATCAGTGCAGCAATGCTTATTCAATACCGCCAGCAGATGGAGACACTGGGGGATAATTTTCTAAGGATTTATACTGATTTTTCCTGTCTGAATTTGTCGCACAGAAAGTTGCAGGCCAAATATGTGTGACATTTCTGCGACTTTAGCTTCTAGAGCATTTTTACAACATTATACATAGGTGCTGAATACATAAAAAGCGACTGTTCAGCGACAGACAAGTCGCATCGGCTGAAAGTAGGCCAGAATGTCAGTCCATGTTGGAGCAGGTTTAGATACAGTCTAAAGTATAGATCTCAAAGTCTGTGCACAGAATTTAGCAAGGGCCTCGCACCTTCTGATGCATCAGGTAGGTGCACAATAGCATAGCCTAACCCTCTGTACTTTGGTCTATATTGATGCGGGACATAGACAGCCAGCTGATGACCAATCCATTAGTGCAATGGATGGCTGGAAGCATTTGTCTTTGCCTTTGCAATACCACAGAAGCAATGCATGGTCAATGTACAGCAATGACACACCTGTGTGAACAGCCAGGAGACCCCCCCCCCCCCCATGTTATGTTACATAGTTACATAGTTAGTACGGTCGAAAAAAGACATATGTCCATCAAGTTCAACCAGGGAATTAAGGGGTAGGGGTGTGGCGCGATATTGGGGAAGGGATGAGATTTTATATTTCTTCATAAGCATTAATCTTATTTTGTCAATTAGGAACATTCAGCACCCACCCGCTATCAAGGCAGCTGCCTATCATGTCATGCCCTACCTGCACAGGTGTGCTGGCTACTCAAATGATCCAATTAAGGAGGCCATTTAGTCAGCAGCAGCAGAAGTCCTGTGCCTGGACGCTCCAACAGCGGCCAGACACAAGCAGAAGCAGAAGCAGCAGAAGCAGCAGCAGCACCACCTTTTGTTTTTTGGCTGCAGCAGCAGCAAGGCCCACAGGGCTGGCTAGCTGGCTAGCCAGCAAGCAGGTAGCAATGAAAGTAGGAATCTTTCTTTTTAACCCTGTAAGGGGGTGGTGCACTGTACCCGAAGATACTGCCATATCGGGTCAATGCATAGGGCGACGGAAGCAAGCTTCGAAATCGGCCCCCGTTCTCAAAAATCCATTTAATATATGGTCCCCAGATAGGGGACGTATCAGATATTAAACTGATAAGAACAGATACTACACTTGATCTTAGCCAAAAGGCCGAGAAGCGATAACCGTGAAAGGGGCGGGCCCAACAAGGTGCCCTTCATGGGCACTATCACTGCTTGCTGTCAGGGAGGCTGCCAGACAATTTTCCATGCACACTCTGGGCTGGGGGGCAGTCAACCACCAGTACACACAGCAGAACCTAAACCCATACCATTATTGCTAAGCAGCAAGACAGGGGCCCATTGCACTCCCACGGGGCCTTTTTAAATGCAATCCATAACCCGGATTTGCCAGGAACCCTTCTTACTCCTCCTACTTGCATGTGACACTGGGCTTAGGATCTGCATAGGAAACACACACACAAGCACACACCTACCTTTGTTGCCTGCAGATGCCTCCTTGGCTGTCCCCAAACGGTATCAAACCAACACCCACGGGAAGCTGTAAGCATAGAGGACATGCCTGCACCCCATTGGACTTACCTGTGTGGGTTAAATCCGGGTTATTTGACAACCTATGGCGGTGATGGTTCTGCTCAGGCAGAGCAGTGCTGATGCTCCTCATAAAGCTGTCGCTGCTGTGAAGGTTCTAGGTGACATCACAAATCCCTATGGTTACATACACAACAAAGCTGGGTTGTTGTTGTTTACACTCTGCAAGGCCTGTGGAAGTGAGTGACATCATAGCACTGTAGTTCTGAGGGTTCTAGATGGATGCAACAATCTCCTGTTGCTTCTATGAAGGCCATAATAGACGACATCACCAAACAGCTCCATAGTCACATACACAGCAAAGGAGAGATGTTGTTTACACCTAGTGATGTCAGTGGTATTGAGTGACATCACAGCACAGTGCTAAGGCTCCTGGGCCTGGACACAGCAGCGGCTGCAATATCTCAACGGAGAATACGTTTATATATATGTGTGTGCGTGCGCGTATATATATATATATATATATATATATATATATATATATATATTTCTCCGCCGAAATCACTTTTAAACCCATTTCCACCTTTTTTTCCCTTCTCTTCCTCTTACTTTTTTTTCACGTTTTTTTACGTTTTTCTCCTTTTCGCCTCTTTTCTGGGCGTATTATTCTTCTTTTTCTTCTTTTTTTTCGTCTAATGCATACCCCATCAGTGCAGCAATGCTTATTCAATACCGCCAGCAGATGGAGACACTGGGGGATAATTTTCTAAGGATTTATACTGATTTTTCCTGTCTGAATTTGTCGCACAGAAAGTTGCAGGCCAAATATGTGTGACATTTCTGCGACTTTAGCTTCTAGAGCATTTTTACAACATTATACATAGGTGCTGAATACATAAAAAGCGACTGTTCAGCGACAGACAAGTCACATCGGCTGAAAGTAGGCCAGAATGTCAGTCCATGTTGGAGCAGGTTTAGATACAGTCTAAAGTATAGATCTCAAAGTCTGTGCACAGAATTTAGCAAGGGCCTCGCACCTTCTGATGCATCAGGTAGGTGCACAATAGCATAGCCTAACCCTCTGTACTTTGGTCTATATTGATGCGGGACATAGACAGCCAGCTGATGACCAATCCATTAGTGCAATGGATGGCTGGAAGCATTTGTCTTTGCCTTTGCAATACCACAGAAGCAATGCATGGTCAATGTACAGCAATGACACACCTGTGTGAACAGCCAGGAGACCCCCCCCCCCCCCCCCCCATGTTATGTTACATAGTTACATAGTTAGTACGGTCGAAAAAAGACATATGTCCATCAAGTTCAACCAGGGAATTAAGGGGTAGGGGTGTGGCGCGATATTGGGGAAGGGATGAGATTTTATATTTCTTCATAAGCATTAATCTTATTTTGTCAATTAGGAACATTCAGCACCCACCCGCTATCAAGGCAGCTGCCTATCATGTCATGCCCTACCTGCACAGGTGTGCTGGCTACTCAAATGATCCAATTAAGGAGGCCATTTAGTCAGCAGCAGCAGAAGTCCTGTGCCTGGACGCTCCAACAGCGGCCAGACACAAGCAGAAGCAGAAGCAGCAGAAGCAGCAGCAGCACCACCTTTTGTTTTTTGGCTGCAGCAGCAGCAAGGCCCACAGGGCTGGCTAGCTGGCTAGCCAGCAAGCAGGTAGCAATGAAAGTAGGAATCTTTCTTTTTAACCCTGTAAGGGGGTGGTGCACTGTACCCGAAGATACTGCCATATCGGGTCAATGCATAGGGCGACGGAAGCAAGCTTCGAAATCGGCCCCCGTTCTCAAAAATCCATTTAATATATGGTCCCCAGATAGGGGACGTATCAGATATTAAACTGATAAGAACAGATACTACACTTGATCTTAGCCAAAAGGCCGAGAAGCGATAACCGTGAAAGGGGCGGGCCCAACAAGGTGCCCTTCATGGGCACTATCACTGCTTGCTGTCAGGGAGGCTGCCAGACAATTTTCCATGCACACTCTGGGCTGGGGGGCAGTCAACCACCAGTACACACAGCAGAACCTAAACCCATACCATTATTGCTAAGCAGCAAGACAGGGGCCCATTGCACTCCCACGGGGCCTTTTTAAATGCAATCCATAACCCGGATTTGCCAGGAACCCTTCTTACTCCTCCTACTTGCATGTGACACTGGGCTTAGGATCTGCATAGGAAACACACACACAAGCACACACCTACCTTTGTTGCCTGCAGATGCCTCCTTGGCTGTCCCCAAACGGTATCAAACCAACACCCACGGGAAGCTGTAAGCATAGAGGACATGCCTGCACCCCATTGGACTTACCTGTGTGGGTTAAATCCGGGTTATTTGACAACCTATGGCGGTGATGGTTCTGCTCAGGCAGAGCAGTGCTGATGCTCCTCATAAAGCTGTCGCTGCTGTGAAGGTTCTAGGTGACATCACAAATCCCTATGGTTACATACACAACAAAGCTGGGTTGTTGTTGTTTACACTCTGCAAGGCCTGTGGAAGTGAGTGACATCATAGCACTGTAGTTCTGAGGGTTCTAGATGGATGCAACAATCTCCTGTTGCTTCTATGAAGGCCATAATAGACAACATCACCAAACAGCTCCATAGTCACATACACAGCAAAGGAGAGATGTTGTTTACACCTAGTGATGTCAGTGGTATTGAGTGACATCACAGCACAGTGCTAAGGCTCCTGGGCCTGGACACAGCAGCGGCTGCAATATCTCAACGGAGAATACGTTTATATATATGTGTGTGTGTGCGCGTATATATATATATATATATATATATATATATATATATATATATTTCTCCGCCGAAATCACTTTTAAACCCATTTCCACCTTTTTTTCCCTTCTCTTCCTCTTACTTTTTTTTCACGTTTTTTTACGTTTTTCTCCTTTTCGCCTCTTTTCTGGGCGTATTATTCTTCTTTTTCTTCTTTTTTTTCGTCTAATGCATACCCCATCAGTGCAGCAATGCTTATTCAATACCGCCAGCAGATGGAGACACTGGGGGATAATTTTCTAAGGATTTATACTGATTTTTCATGTCTGAATTTGTCGCACAGAAAGTTGCAGGCCAAATATGTGTGACATTTCTGCGACTTTAGCTTCTAGAGCATTTTTACAACATTATACATAGGTGCTGAATACATAAAAAGCGACTGTTCAGCGACAGACAAGTCGCATCGGCTGAAAGTAGGCCAGAATGTCAGTCCATGTTGGAGCAGGTTTAGATACAGTCTAAAGTATAGATCTCAAAGTCTGTGCACAGAATTTAGCAAGGGCCTCGCACCTTCTGATGCATCAGGTAGGTGCACAATAGCATAGCCTAACCCTCTGTACTTTGGTCTATATTGATGCGGGACATAGACAGCCAGCTGATGACCAATCCATTAGTGCAATGGATGGCTGGAAGCATTTGTCTTTGCCTTTGCAATACCACAGAAGCAATGCATGGTCAATGTACAGCAATGACACACCTGTGTGAACAGCCAGGAGACCCCCCCCCCCCCCCCATGTTATGTTACATAGTTACATAGTTAGTACGGTCAAAAAAAGACATATGTCCATCAAGTTCAACCAGGGAATTAAGGGGTAGGGGTGTGGCGCGATATTGGGGAAGGGATGAGATTTTATATTTCTTCATAAGCATTAATCTTATTTTGTCAATTAGGAACATTCAGCACCCACCCGCTATCAAGGCAGCTGCCTATCATGTCATGCCCTACCTGCACAGGTGTGCTGGCTACTCAAATGATCCAATTAAGGAGGCCATTTAGTCAGCAGCAGCAGAAGTCCTGTGCCTGGACGCTCCAACAGCGGCCAGACACAAGCAGAAGCAGAAGCAGCAGAAGCAGCAGCAGCACCACCTTTTGTTTTTTGGCTGCAGCAGCAGCAAGGCCCACAGGGCTGGCTAGCTGGCTAGCCAGCAAGCAGGTAGCAATGAAAGTAGGAATCTTTCTTTTTAACCCTGTAAGGGGGTGGTGCACTGTACCCGAAGATACTGCCATATCGGGTCAATGCATAGGGCGACGGAAGCAAGCTTCGAAATCGGCCCCCGTTCTCAAAAATTCATTTAATATATGGTCCCCAGATAGGGGACGTATCAGATATTAAACTGATAAGAACAGATACTACACTTGATCTTAGCCAAAAGGCCGAGAAGCGATAACCGTGAAAGGGGCGGGCCCAACAAGGTGCCCTTCATGGGCACTATCACTGCTTGCTGTCAGGGAGGCTGCCAGACAATTTTCCATGCACACTCTGGGCTGGGGGGCAGTCAACCACCAGTACACACAGCAGAACCTAAACCCATACCATTATTGCTAAGCAGCAAGACAGGGGCCCATTGCACTCCCACGGGGCCTTTTTAAATGCAATCCATAACCCGGATTTGCCAGGAACCCTTCTTACTCCTCCTACTTGCATGTGACACTGGGCTTAGGATCTGCATAGGAAACACACACACAAGCACACACCTACCTTTGTTGCCTGCAGATGCCTCCTTGGCTGTCCCCAAACGGTATCAAACCAACACCCACGGGAAGCTGTAAGCATAGAGGACATGCCTGCACCCCATTGGACTTACCTGTGTGGGTTAAATCCGGGTTATTTGACAACCTATGGCGGTGATGGTTCTGCTCAGGCAGAGCAGTGCTGATGCTCCTCATAAAGCTGTCGCTGCTGTGAAGGTTCTAGGTGACATCACAAATCCCTATGGTTACATACACAACAAAGCTGGGTTGTTGTTGTTTACACTCTGCAAGGCCTGTGGAAGTGAGTGACATCATAGCACTGTAGTTCTGAGGGTTCTAGATGGATGCAACAATCTCCTGTTGCTTCTATGAAGGCCGTAATAGACGACATCACCAAACAGCTCCATAGTCACATACACAGCAAAGGAGAGATGTTGTTTACACCTAGTGATGTCAGTGGTATTGAGTGACATCACAGCACAGTGCTAAGGCTCCTGGGCCTGGACACAGCAGCGGCTGCAATATCTCAACGGAGAATACGTTTATATATATGTGTGTGTGTGCGCGTATATATATATATATATATATATATATATATATATTTCTCCGCCGAAATCACTTTTAAACCCATTTCCACCTTTTTTTCCCTTCTCTTCCTCTTACTTTTTTTTCACGTTTTTTTACGTTTTTCTCCTTTTCGCCTCTTTTCTGGGCGTATTATTCTTCTTTTTCTTCTTTTTTTTCGTCTAATGCATACCCCATCAGTGCAGCAATGCTTATTCAATACCGCCAGCAGATGGAGACACTGGGGGATAATTTTCTAAGGATTTATACTGATTTTTCCTGTCTGAATTTGTCGCACAGAAAGTTGCAGGCCAAATATGTGTGACATTTCTGCGACTTTAGCTTCTAGAGCATTTTTACAACATTATACATAGGTGCTGAATACATAAAAAGCGACTGTTCAGCGACAGACAAGTCGCATCGGCTGAAAGTAGGCCAGAATGTCAGTCCATGTTGGAGCAGGTTTAGATACAGTCTAAAGTATAGATCTCAAAGTCTGTGCACAGAATTTAGCAAGGGCCTCGCACCTTCTGATGCATCAGGTAGGTGCACAATAGCATAGCCTAACCCTCTGTACTTTGGTCTATATTGATGCGGGACATAGACAGCCAGCTGATGACCAATCCATTAGTGCAATGGATGGCTGGAAGCATCTGTCTTTGCCTTTGCAATACCACAGAAGCAATGCATGGTCAATGTACAGCAATGACACACCTGTGTGAACAGCCAGGAGACCCCCCCCCCCCCCCATGTTATGTTACATAGTTACATAGTTAGTACGGTCGAAAAAAGACATATGTCCATCAAGTTCAACCAGGGAATTAAGGGGTAGGGGTGTGGCGCGATATTGGGGAAGGGATGAGATTTTATATTTCTTCATAAGCATTAATCTTATTTTGTCAATTAGGAACATTCAGCACCCACCCGCTATCAAGGCAGCTGCCTATCATGTCATGCCCTACCTGCACAGGTGTGCTGGCTACTCAAATGATCCAATTAAGGAGGCCATTTAGTCAGCAGCAGCAGAAGTCCTGTGCCTGGACGCTCCAACAGCGGCCAGACACAAGCAGAAGCAGAAGCAGCAGAAGCAGCAGCAGCACCACCTTTTGTTTTTTGGCTGCAGCAGCAGCAAGGCCCACAGGGCTGGCTAGCTGGCTAGCCAGCAAGCAGGTAGCAATGAAAGTAGGAATCTTTCTTTTTAACCCTGTAAGGGGGTGGTGCACTGTACCCGAAGATACTGCCATATCGGGTCAATGCATAGGGCGACGGAAGCAAGCTTCGAAATCGGCCCCCGTTCTCAAAAATCCATTTAATATATGGTCCCCAGATAGGGGACGTATCAGATATTAAACTGATAAGAACAGATACTACACTTGATCTTAGCCAAAAGGCCGAGAAGCGATAACCGTGAAAGGGGCGGGCCCAACAAGGTGCCCTTCATGGGCACTATCACTGCTTGCTGTCAGGGAGGCTGCCAGACAATTTTCCATGCACACTCTGGGCTGGGGGGCAGTCAACCACCAGTACACACAGCAGAACCTAAACCCATACCATTATTGCTAAGCAGCAAGACAGGGGCCCATTGCACTCCCACGGGGCCTTTTTAAATGCAATCCATAACCCGGATTTGCCAGGAACCCTTCTTACTCCTCCTACTTGCATGTGACACTGGGCTTAGGATCTGCATAGGAAACACACACACAAGCACACCTACCTTTGTTGCCTGCAGATGCCTCCTTGGCTGTCCCCAAACGGTATCAAACCAACACCCACGGGAAGCTGTAAGCATAGAGGACATGCCTGCACCCCATTGGACTTACCTGTGTGGGTTAAATCCGGGTTATTTGACAACCTATGGCGGTGATGGTTCTGCTCAGGCAGAGCAGTGCTGATGCTCCTCATAAAGCTGTCGCTGCTGTGAAGGTTCTAGGTGACATCACAAATCCCTATGGTTACATACACAACAAAGCTGGGTTGTTGTTGTTTACACTCTGCAAGGCCTGTGGAAGTGAGTGACATCATAGCACTGTAGTTCTGAGGGTTCTAGATGGATGCAACAATCTCCTGTTGCTTCTATGAAGGCCATAATAGACGACATCACCAAACAGCTCCATAGTCACATACACAGCAAAGGAGAGATGTTGTTTACACCTAGTGATGTCAGTGGTATTGAGTGACATCACAGCACAGTGCTAAGGCTCCTGGGCCTGGACACAGCAGCGGCTGCAATATCTCAACGGAGAATACGTTTATATATATGTGTGTGTGTGCGCGTATATATATATATATATATATATATATATATATATATATATATATATATATTTCTCCGCCGAAATCACTTTTAAACCCATTTCCACCTTTTTTTCCCTTCTCTTCCTCTTACTTTTTTTTCACGTTTTTTTACGTTTTTCTCCTTTTCGCCTCTTTTCTGGGCGTATTATTCTTCTTTTTCTTCTTTTTTTTCGTCTAATGCATACCCCATCAGTGCAGCAATGCTTATTCAATACCGCCAGCAGATGGAGACACTGGGGGATAATTTTCTAAGGATTTATACTGATTTTTCCTGTCTGAATTTGTCGCACAGAAAGTTGCAGGCCAAATATGTGTGACATTTCTGCGACTTTAGCTTCTAGAGCATTTTTACAACATTATACATAGGTGCTGAATACATAAAAAGCGACTGTTCAGCGACAGACAAGTCGCATCGGCTGAAAGTAGGCCAGAATGTCAGTCCATGTTGGAGCAGGTTTAGATACAGTCTAAAGTATAGATCTCAAAGTCTGTGCACAGAATTTAGCAAGGGCCTCGCACCTTCTGATGCATCAGGTAGGTGCACAATAGCATAGCCTAACCCTCTGTACTTTGGTCTATATTGATGCGGGACATAGACAGCCAGCTGATGACCAATCCATTAGTGCAATGGATGGCTGGAAGCATTTGTCTTTGCCTTTGCAATACCACAGAAGCAATGCATGGTCAATGTACAGCAATGACACACCTGTGTGAACAGCCAGGAGACCCCCCCCCCCCCCATGTTATGTTACATAGTTACATAGTTAGTACGGTCGAAAAAAGACATATGTCCATCAAGTTCAACCAGGGAATTAAGGGGTAGGGGTGTGGCGCGATATTGGGGAAGGGATGAGATTTTATATTTCTTCATAAGCATTAATCTTATTTTGTCAATTAGGAACATTCAGCACCCACCCGCTATCAAGGCAGCTGCCTATCATGTCATGCCCTACCTGCACAGGTGTGCTGGCTACTCAAATGATCCAATTAAGGAGGCCATTTAGTCAGCAGCAGCAGAAGTCCTGTGCCTGGACGCTCCAACAGCGGCCAGACACAAGCAGAAGCAGAAGCAGCAGAAGCAGCAGCAGCACCACCTTTTGTTTTTTGGCTGCAGCAGCAGCAAGGCCCACAGGGCTGGCTAGCTGGCTAGCCAGCAAGCAGGTAGCAATGAAAGTAGGAATCTTTCTTTTTAACCCTGTAAGGGGGTGGTGCACTGTACCCGAAGATACTGCCATATCGGGTCAATGCATAGGGCGACGGAAGCAAGCTTCGAAATCGGTCCCCGTTCTCAAAAATCCATTTAATATATGGTCCCCAGATAGGGGACGTATCAGATATTAAACTGATAAGAACAGATACTACACTTGATCTTAGCCAAAAGGCCGAGAAGCGATAACCGTGAAAGGGGCGGGCCCAACAAGGTGCCCTTCATGGGCACTATCACTGCTTGCTGTCAGGGAGGCTGCCAGACAATTTTCCATGCACACTCTGGGCTGGGGGGCAGTCAACCACCAGTACACACAGCAGAACCTAAACCCATACCATTATTGCTAAGCAGCAAGACAGGGGCCCATTGCACTCCCACGGGGCCTTTTTAAATGCAATCCATAACCCGGATTTGCCAGGAACCCTTCTTACTCCTCCTACTTGCATGTGACACTGGGCTTAGGATCTGCATAGGAAACACACACACAAGCACACACCTACCTTTGTTGCCTGCAGATGCCTCCTTGGCTGTCCCCAAACGGTATCAAACCAACACCCACGGGAAGCTGTAAGCATAGAGGACATGCCTGCACCCCATTGGACTTACCTGTGTGGGTTAAATCCGGGTTATTTGACAACCTATGGCGGTGATGGTTCTGCTCAGGCAGAGCAGTGCTGATGCTCCTCATAAAGCTGTCGCTGCTGTGAAGGTTCTAGGTGACATCACAAATCCCTATGGTTACATACACAACAAAGCTGGGTTGTTGTTGTTTACACTCTGCAAGGCCTGTGGAAGTGAGTGACATCATAGCACTGTAGTTCTGAGGGTTCTAGATGGATGCAACAATCTCCTGTTGCTTCTATGAAGGCCATAATAGACGACATCACCAAACAGCTCCATAGTCACATACACAGCAAAGGAGAGATGTTGTTTACACCTAGTGATGTCAGTGGTATTGAGTGACATCACAGCACAGTGCTAAGGCTCCTGGGCCTGGACACAGCAGCGGCTGCAATATCTCAACGGAGAATACGTTTATATATATGTGTGTGTGTGCGCGTATATATATATATATATATATATATATATATATATATATCTCCGCCGAAATCACTTTTAAACCCATTTCCACCTTTTTTTCCCTTCTCTTCCTCTTACTTTTTTTTCACGTTTTTTTACGTTTTTCTCCTTTTCGCCTCTTTTCTGGGCGTATTATTCTTCTTTTTCTTCTTTTTTTTCGTCTAATGCATACCCCATCAGTGCAGCAATGCTTATTCAATACCGCCAGCAGATGGAGACACTGGGGGATAATTTTCTAAGGATTTATACTGATTTTTCCTGTCTGAATTTGTCGCACAGAAAGTTGCAGGCCAAATATGTGTGACATTTCTGCGACTTTAGCTTCTAGAGCATTTTTACAACATTATACATAGGTGCTGAATACATAAAAAGCGACTGTTCAGCGACAGACAAGTCGCATCGGCTGAAAGTAGGCCAGAATGTCAGTCCATGTTGGAGCAGGTTTAGATACAGTCTAAAGTATAGATCTCAAAGTCTGTGCACAGAATTTAGCAAGGGCCTCGCACCTTCTGATGCATCAGGTAGGTGCACAATAGCATAGCCTAACCCTCTGTACTTTGGTCTATATTGATGCGGGACATAGACAGCCAGCTGATGACCAATCCATTAGTGCAATGGATGGCTGGAAGCATTTGTCTTTGCCTTTGCAATACCACAGAAGCAATGCATGGTCAATGTACAGCAATGACACACCTGTGTGAACAGCCAGGAGACCCCCCCCCCCCCCCCCATGTTATGTTACATAGTTACATAGTTAGTACGGTCGAAAAAAGACATATGTCCATCAAGTTCAACCAGGGAATTAAGGGGTAGGGGTGTGGCGCGATATTGGGGAAGGGATGAGATTTTATATTTCTTCATAAGCATTAATCTTATTTTGTCAATTAGGAACATTCAGCACCCACCCGCTATCAAGGCAGCTGCCTATCATGTCATGCCCTACCTGCACAGGTGTGCTGGCTACTCAAATGATCCAATTAAGGAGGCCATTTAGTCAGCAGCAGCAGAAGTCCTGTGCCTGGACGCTCCAACAGCGGCCAGACACAAGCAGAAGCAGAAGCAGCAGAAGCAGCAGCAGCACCACCTTTTGTTTTTTGGCTGCAGCAGCAGCAAGGCCCACAGGGCTGGCTAGCTGGCTAGCCAGCAAGCAGGTAGCAATGAAAGTAGGAATCTTTCTTTTTAACCCTGTAAGGGGGTGGTGCACTGTACCCGAAGATACTGCCATATCGGGTCAATGCATAGGGCGACGGAAGCAAGCTTCGAAATCGGCCCCCGTTCTCAAAAATCCATTTAATATATGGTCCCCAGATAGGGGACGTATCAGATATTAAACTGATAAGAACAGATACTACACTTGATCTTAGCCAAAAGGCCGAGAAGCGATAACCGTGAAAGGGGCGGGCCCAACAAGGTGCCCTTCATGGGCACTATCACTGCTTGCTGTCAGGGAGGCTGCCAGACAATTTTCCATGCACACTCTGGGCTGGGGGGCAGTCAACCACCAGTACACACAGCAGAACCTAAACCCATACCATTATTGCTAAGCAGCAAGACAGGGGCCCATTGCACTCCCACGGGGCCTTTTTAAATGCAATCCATAACCCGGATTTGCCAGGAACCCTTCTTACTCCTCCTACTTGCATGTGACACTGGGCTTAGGATCTGCATAGGAAACACACACACAAGCACACACCTACCTTTGTTGCCTGCAGATGCCTCCTTGGCTGTCCCCAAACGGTATCAAACCAACACCCACGGGAAGCTGTAAGCATAGAGGACATGCCTGCACCCCATTGGACTTACCTGTGTGGGTTAAATCCGGGTTATTTGACAACCTATGGCGGTGATGGTTCTGCTCAGGCAGAGCAGTGCTGATGCTCCTCATAAAGCTGTCGCTGCTGTGAAGGTTCTAGGTGACATCACAAATCCCTATGGTTACATACACAACAAAGCTGGGTTGTTGTTGTTTACACTCTGCAAGGCCTGTGGAAGTGAGTGACATCATAGCACTGTAGTTCTGAGGGTTCTAGATGGATGCAACAATCTCCTGTTGCTTCTATGAAGGCCATAATAGACGACATCACCAAACAGCTCCATAGTCACATACACAGCAAAGGAGAGATGTTGTTTACACCTAGTGATGTCAGTGGTATTGAGTGACATCACAGCACAGTGCTAAGGCTCCTGGGCCTGGACACAGCAGCGGCTGCAATATCTCAACGGAGAATACGTTTATATATATGTGTGTGTGTGCGCGTATATATATATATATATATATATATATATATATATATATATATATATATATATTTCTCCGCCGAAATCACTTTTAAACCCATTTCCACCTTTTTTTCCCTTCTCTTCCTCTTACTTTTTTTTCACGTTTTTTTACGTTTTTCTCCTTTTCGCCTCTTTTCTGGGCGTATTATTCTTCTTTTTCTTCTTTTTTTTCGTCTAATGCATACCCCATCAGTGCAGCAATGCTTATTCAATACCGCCAGCAGATGGAGACACTGGGGGATAATTTTCTAAGGATTTATACTGATTTTTCCTGTCTGAATTTGTCGCACAGAAAGTTGCAGGCCAAATATGTGTGACATTTCTGCGACTTTAGCTTCTAGAGCATTTTTACAACATTATACATAGGTGCTGAATACATAAAAAGCGACTGTTCAGCGACAGACAAGTCGCATCGGCTGAAAGTAGGCCAGAATGTCAGTCCATGTTGGAGCAGGTTTAGATACAGTCTAAAGTATAGATCTCAAAGTCTGTGCACAGAATTTAGCAAGGGCCTCGCACCTTCTGATGCATCAGGTAGGTGCACAATAGCATAGCCTAACCCTCTGTACTTTGGTCTATATTGATGCGGGACATAGACAGCCAGCTGATGACCAATCCATTAGTGCAATGGATGGCTGGAAGCATCTGTCTTTGCCTTTGCAATACCACAGAAGCAATGCATGGTCAATGTACAGCAATGACACACCTGTGTGAACAGCCAGGAGACCCCCCCCCCCCCCATGTTATGTTACATAGTTACATAGTTAGTACGGTCGAAAAAAGACATATGTCCATCAAGTTCAACCAGGGAATTAAGGGGTAGGGGTGTGGCGCGATATTGGGGAAGGGATGAGATTTTATATTTCTTCATAAGCATTAATCTTATTTTGTCAATTAGGAACATTCAGCACCCACCCGCTATCAAGGCAGCTGCCTATCATGTCATGCCCTACCTGCACAGGTGTGCTGGCTACTCAAATGATCCAATTAAGGAGGCCATTTAGTCAGCAGCAGCAGAAGTCCTGTGCCTGGACGCTCCAACAGCGGCCAGACACAAGCAGAAGCAGAAGCAGCAGAAGCAGCAGCAGCACCACCTTTTGTTTTTTGGCTGCAGCAGCAGCAAGGCCCACAGGGCTGGCTAGCTGGCTAGCCAGCAAGCAGGTAGCAATGAAAGTAGGAATCTTTCTTTTTAACCCTGTAAGGGGGTGGTGCACTGTACCCGAAGATACTGCCATATCGGGTCAATGCATAGGGCGACGGAAGCAAGCTTCGAAATCGGCCCCCGTTCTCAAAAATCCATTTAATATATGGTCCCCAGATAGGGGACGTATCAGATATTAAACTGATAAGAACAGATACTACACTTGATCTTAGCCAAAAGGCCGAGAAGCGATAACCGTGAAAGGGGCGGGCCCAACAAGGTGCCCTTCATGGGCACTATCACTGCTTGCTGTCAGGGAGGCTGCCAGACAATTTTCCATGCACACTCTGGGCTGGGGGGCAGTCAACCACCAGTACACACAGCAGAACCTAAACCCATACCATTATTGCTAAGCAGCAAGACAGGGGCCCATTGCACTCCCACGGGGCCTTTTTAAATGCAATCCATAACCCGGATTTGCCAGGAACCCTTCTTACTCCTCCTACTTGCATGTGACACTGGGCTTAGGATCTGCATAGGAAACACACACACAAGCACACACCTACCTTTGTTGCCTGCAGATGCCTCCTTGGCTGTCCCCAAACGGTATCAAACCAACACCCACGGGAAGCTGTAAGCATAGAGGACATGCCTGCACCCCATTGGACTTACCTGTGTGGGTTAAATCCGGGTTATTTGACAACCTATGGCGGTGATGGTTCTGCTCAGGCAGAGCAGTGCTGATGCTCCTCATAAAGCTGTCGCTGCTGTGAAGGTTCTAGGTGACATCACAAATCCCTATGGTTACATACACAACAAAGCTGGGTTGTTGTTGTTTACACTCTGCAAGGCCTGTGGAAGTGAGTGACATCATAGCACTGTAGTTCTGAGGGTTCTAGATGGATGCAACAATCTCCTGTTGCTTCTATGAAGGCCATAATAGACGACATCACCAAACAGCTCCATAGTCACATACACAGCAAAGGAGAGATGTTGTTTACACCTAGTGATGTCAGTGGTATTGAGTGACATCACAGCACAGTGCTAAGGCTCCTGGGCCTGGACACAGCAGCGGCTGCAATATCTCAACGGAGAATACGTTTATATATATGTGTGTGTGTGCGCGTATATATATATATATATATATATATATATATATATATATATATATTTCTCCGCCGAAATCACTTTTAAACCCATTTCCACCTTTTTTTCCCTTCTCTTCCTCTTACTTTTTTTTCACGTTTTTTTACGTTTTTCTCCTTTTCGCCTCTTTTCTGGGCGTATTATTCTTCTTTTTCTTCTTTTTTTTCGTCTAATGCATACCCCATCAGTGCAGCAATGCTTATTCAATACCGCCAGCAGATGGAGACACTGGGGGATAATTTTCTAAGGATTTATACTGATTTTTCCTGTCTGAATTTGTCGCACAGAAAGTTGCAGGCCAAATATGTGTGACATTTCTGCGACTTTAGCTTCTAGAGCATTTTTACAACATTATACATAGGTGCTGAATACATAAAAAGCGACTGTTCAGCGACAGACAAGTCGCATCGGCTGAAAGTAGGCCAGAATGTCAGTCCATGTTGGAGCAGGTTTAGATACAGTCTAAAGTATAGATCTCAAAGTCTGTGCACAGAATTTAGCAAGGGCCTCGCACCTTCTGATGCATCAGGTAGGTGCACAATAGCATAGCCTAACCCTCTGTACTTTGGTCTATATTGATGCGGGACATAGACAGCCAGCTGATGACCAATCCATTAGTGCAATGGATGGCTGGAAGCATTTGTCTTTGCCTTTGCAATACCACAGAAGCAATGCATGGTCAATGTACAGCAATGACACACCTGTGTGAACAGCCAGGAGACCCCCCCCCCCCCCCCATGTTATGTTACATAGTTACATAGTTAGTACGGTCGAAAAAAGACATATGTCCATCAAGTTCAACCAGGGAATTAAGGGGTAGGGGTGTGGCGCGATATTGGGGAAGGGATGAGATTTTATATTTCTTCATAAGCATTAATCTTATTTTGTCAATTAGGAACATTCAGCACCCACCCGCTATCAAGGCAGCTGCCTATCATGTCATGCCCTACCTGCACAGGTGTGCTGGCTACTCAAATGATCCAATTAAGGAGGCCATTTAGTCAGCAGCAGCAGAAGTCCTGTGCCTGGACGCTCCAACAGCGGCCAGACACAAGCAGAAGCAGAAGCAGCAGAAGCAGCAGCAGCACCACCTTTTGTTTTTTGGCTGCAGCAGCAGCAAGGCCCACAGGGCTGGCTAGCTGGCTAGCCAGCAAGCAGGTAGCAATGAAAGTAGGAATCTTTCTTTTTAACCCTGTAAGGGGGTGGTGCACTGTACCCGAAGATACTGCCATATCGGGTCAATGCATAGGGCGACGGAAGCAAGCTTCGAAATCGGCCCCCGTTCTCAAAAATCCATTTAATATATGGTCCCCAGATAGGGGACGTATCAGATATTAAACTGATAAGAACAGATACTACACTTGATCTTAGCCAAAAGGCCGAGAAGCGATAACCGTGAAAGGGGCGGGCCCAACAAGGTGCCCTTCATGGGCACTATCACTGCTTGCTGTCAGGGAGGCTGCCAGACAATTTTCCATGCACACTCTGGGCTGGGGGGCAGTCAACCACCAGTACACACAGCAGAACCTAAACCCATACCATTATTGCTAAGCAGCAAGACAGGGGCCCATTGCACTCCCACGGGGCCTTTTTAAATGCAATCCATAACCCGGATTTGCCAGGAACCCTTCTTACTCCTCCTACTTGCATGTGACACTGGGCTTAGGATCTGCATAGGAAACACACACACAAGCACACACCTACCTTTGTTGCCTGCAGATGCCTCCTTGGCTGTCCCCAAACGGTATCAAACCAACACCCACGGGAAGCTGTAAGCATAGAGGACATGCCTGCACCCCATTGGACTTACCTGTGTGGGTTAAATCCGGGTTATTTGACAACCTATGGCGGTGATGGTTCTGCTCAGGCAGAGCAGTGCTGATGCTCCTCATAAAGCTGTCGCTGCTGTGAAGGTTCTAGGTGACATCACAAATCCCTATGGTTACATACACAACAAAGCTGGGTTGTTGTTGTTTACACTCTGCAAGGCCTGTGGAAGTGAGTGACATCATAGCACTGTAGTTCTGAGGGTTCTAGATGGATGCAACAATCTCCTGTTGCTTCTATGAAGGCCATAATAGACGACATCACCAAACAGCTCCATAGTCACATACACAGCAAAGGAGAGATGTTGTTTACACCTAGTGATGTCAGTGGTATTGAGTGACATCACAGCACAGTGCTAAGGCTCCTGGGCCTGGACACAGCAGCGGCTGCAATATCTCAACGGAGAATACGTTTATATATATGTGTGTGTGTGCGCGTATATATATATATATATATATATATATATATATATATATATATTTCTCCGCCGAAATCACTTTTAAACCCATTTCCACCTTTTTTTCCCTTCTCTTCCTCTTACTTTTTTTTCACGTTTTTTTACGTTTTTCTCCTTTTCGCCTCTTTTCTGGGCGTATTATTCTTCTTTTTCTTCTTTTTTTTCGTCTAATGCATACCCCATCAGTGCAGCAATGCTTATTCAATACCGCCAGCAGATGGAGACACTGGGGGATAATTTTCTAAGGATTTATACTGATTTTTCCTGTCTGAATTTGTCGCACAGAAAGTTGCAGGCCAAATATGTGTGACATTTCTGCGACTTTAGCTTCTAGAGCATTTTTACAACATTATACATAGGTGCTGAATACATAAAAAGCGACTGTTCAGCGACAGACAAGTCGCATCGGCTGAAAGTAGGCCAGAATGTCAGTCCATGTTGGAGCAGGTTTAGATACAGTCTAAAGTATAGATCTCAAAGTCTGTGCACAGAATTTAGCAAGGGCCTCGCACCTTCTGATGCATCAGGTAGGTGCACAATAGCATAGCCTAACCCTCTGTACTTTGGTCTATATTGATGCGGGACATAGACAGCCAGCTGATGACCAATCCATTAGTGCAATGGATGGCTGGAAGCATTTGTCTTTGCCTTTGCAATACCACAGAAGCAATGCATGGTCAATGTACAGCAATGACACACCTGTGTGAACAGCCAGGAGACCCCCCCCCCCCCCCCCATGTTATGTTACATAGTTACATAGTTAGTACGGTCGAAAAAAGACATATGTCCATCAAGTTCAACCAGGGAATTAAGGGGTAGGGGTGTGGCGCGATATTGGGGAAGGGATGAGATTTTATATTTCTTCATAAGCATTAATCTTATTTTGTCAATTAGGAACATTCAGCACCCACCCGCTATCAAGGCAGCTGCCTATCATGTCATGCCCTACCTGCACAGGTGTGCTGGCTACTCAAATGATCCAATTAAGGAGGCCATTTAGTCAGCAGCAGCAGAAGTCCTGTGCCTGGACGCTCAAACAGCGGCCAGACACAAGCAGAAGCAGAAGCAGCAGAAGCAGCAGCAGCACCACCTTTTGTTTTTTGGCTGCAGCAGCAGCAAGGCCCACAGGGCTGGCTAGCTGGCTAGCCAGCAAGCAGGTAGCAATGAAAGTAGGAATCTTTCTTTTTAACCCTGTAAGGGGGTGGTGCACTGTACCCGAAGATACTGCCATATCGGGTCAATGCATAGGGCGACGGAAGCAAGCTTCGAAATCGGCCCCCGTTCTCAAAAATCCATTTAATATATGGTCCCCAGATAGGGGACGTATCAGATATTAAACTGATAAGAACAGATACTACACTTGATCTTAGCCAAAAGGCCGAGAAGCGATAACCGTGAAAGGGGCGGGCCCAACAAGGTGCCCTTCATGGGCACTATCACTGCTTGCTGTCAGGGAGGCTGCCAGACAATTTTCCATGCACACTCTGGGCTGGGGGGCAGTCAACCACCAGTACACACAGCAGAACCTAAACCCATACCATTATTGCTAAGCAGCAAGACAGGGGCCCATTGCACTCCCACGGGGCCTTTTTAAATGCAATCCATAACCCGGATTTGCCAGGAACCCTTCTTACTCCTCCTACTTGCATGTGACACTGGGCTTAGGATCTGCATAGGAAACACACACACAAGCACACACCTACCTTTGTTGCCTGCAGATGCCTCCTTGGCTGTCCCCAAACGGTATCAAACCAACACCCACGGGAAGCTGTAAGCATAGAGGACATGCCTGCACCCCATTGGACTTACCTGTGTGGGTTAAATCCGGGTTATTTGACAACCTATGGCGGTGATGGTTCTGCTCAGGCAGAGCAGTGCTGATGCTCCTCATAAAGCTGTCGCTGCTGTGAAGGTTCTAGGTGACATCACAAATCCCTATGGTTACATACACAACAAAGCTGGGTTGTTGTTGTTTACACTCTGCAAGGCCTGTGGAAGTGAGTGACATCATAGCACTGTAGTTCTGAGGGTTCTAGATGGATGCAACAATCTCCTGTTGCTTCTATGAAGGCCATAATAGACGACATCACCAAACAGCTCCATAGTCACATACACAGCAAAGGAGAGATGTTGTTTACACCTAGTGATGTCAGTGGTATTGAGTGACATCACAGCACAGTGCTAAGGCTCCTGGGCCTGGACACAGCAGCGGCTGCAATATCTCAACGGAGAATACGTTTATATATATGTGTGTGTGTGCGCGTATATATATATATATATATATATATATATATATATATATATATATATTTCTCCGCCGAAATCACTTTTAAACCCATTTCCACCTTTTTTTCCCTTCTCTTCCTCTTACTTTTTTTTCACGTTTTTTTACGTTTTTCTCCTTTTCGCCTCTTTTCTGGGCGTATTATTCTTCTTTTTCTTTTTTTTTTTCGTCTAATGCATACCCCATCAGTGCAGCAATGCTTATTCAATACCGCCAGCAGATGGAGACACTGGGGGATAATTTTCTAAGGATTTATACTGATTTTTCCTGTCTGAATTTGTCGCACAGAAAGTTGCAGGCCAAATATGTGTGACATTTCTGCGACTTTAGCTTCTAGAGCATTTTTACAACATTATACATAGGTGCTGAATACATAAAAAGCGACTGTTCAGCGACAGACAAGTCGCATCGGCTGAAAGTAGGCCAGAATGTCAGTCCATGTTGGAGCAGGTTTAGATACAGTCTAAAGTATAGATCTCAAAGTCTGTGCACAGAATTTAGCAAGGGCCTCGCACCTTCTGATGCATCAGGTAGGTGCACAATAGCATAGCCTAACCCTCTGTACTTTGGTCTATATTGATGCGGGACATAGACAGCCAGCTGATGACCAATCCATTAGTGCAATGGATGGCTGGAAGCATTTGTCTTTGCCTTTGCAATACCACAGAAGCAATGCATGGTCAATGTACAGCAATGACACACCTGTGTGAACAGCCAGGAGACCCCCCCCCCCCCCATGTTATGTTACATAGTTACATAGTTAGTACGGTCGAAAAAAGACATATGTCCATCAAGTTCAACCAGGGAATTAAGGGGTAGGGGTGTGGCGCGATATTGGGGAAGGGATGAGATTTTATATTTCTTCATAAGCATTAATCTTATTTTGTCAATTAGGAACATTCAGCACCCACCCGCTATCAAGGCAGCTGCCTATCATGTCATGCCCTACCTGCACAGGTGTGCTGGCTACTCAAATGATCCAATTAAGGAGGCCATTTAGTCAGCAGCAGCAGAAGTCCTGTGCCTGGACGCTCCAACAGCGGCCAGACACAAGCAGAAGCAGAAGCAGCAGAAGCAGCAGCAGCACCACCTTTTGTTTTTTGGCTGCAGCAGCAGCAAGGCCCACAGGGCTGGCTAGCTGGCTAGCCAGCAAGCAGGTAGCAATGAAAGTAGGAATCTTTCTTTTTAACCCTGTAAGGGGGTGGTGCACTGTACCCGAAGATACTGCCATATCGGGTCAATGCATAGGGCGACGGAAGCAAGCTTCGAAATCGGCCCCCGTTCTCAAAAATCCATTTAATATATGGTCCCCAGATAGGGGACGTATCAGATATTAAACTGATAAGAACAGATACTACACTTGATCTTAGCCAAAAGGCCGAGAAGCGATAACCGTGAAAGGGGCGGGCCCAACAAGGTGCCCTTCATGGGCACTATCACTGCTTGCTGTCAGGGAGGCTGCCAGACAATTTTCCATGCACACTCTGGGCTGGGGGGCAGTCAACCACCAGTACACACAGCAGAACCTAAACCCATACCATTATTGCTAAGCAGCAAGACAGGGGCCCATTGCACTCCCACGGGGCCTTTTTAAATGCAATCCATAACCCGGATTTGCCAGGAACCCTTCTTACTCCTCCTACTTGCATGTGACACTGGGCTTAGGATCTGCATAGGAAACACACACACAAGCACACACCTACCTTTGTTGCCTGCAGATGCCTCCTTGGCTGTCCCCAAACGGTATCAAACCAACACCCACGGG
Organism: Hyla sarda; assembly: GCF_029499605.1. Taxonomy (NCBI): domain Eukaryota; kingdom Metazoa; phylum Chordata; class Amphibia; order Anura; family Hylidae; genus Hyla; species Hyla sarda. The sequence continues at coordinate 174,943 of NW_026608165.1, read as the reverse complement.
AAGCTGTAAGCATAGAGGACATGCCTGCACCCCATTGGACTTACCTGTGTGGGTTAAATCCGGGTTATTTGACAACCTATGGCGGTGATGGTTCTGCTCAGGCAGAGCAGTGCTGATGCTCCTCATAAAGCTGTCGCTGCTGTGAAGGTTCTAGGTGACATCACAAATCCCTATGGTTACATACACAACAAAGCTGGGTTGTTGTTGTTTACACTCTGCAAGGCCTGTGGAAGTGAGTGACATCATAGCACTGTAGTTCTGAGGGTTCTAGATGGATGCAACAATCTCCTGTTGCTTCTATGAAGGCCATAATAGACGACATCACCAAACAGCTCCATAGTCACATACACAGCAAAGGAGAGATGTTGTTTACACCTAGTGATGTCAGTGGTATTGAGTGACATCACAGCACAGTGCTAAGGCTCCTGGGCCTGGACACAGCAGCGGCTGCAATATCTCAACGGAGAATACGTTTATATATATGTGTGTGTGTGCGCGTATATATATATATATATATATATATATATATATATATATATATATTTCTCCGCCGAAATCACTTTTAAACCCATTTCCACCTTTTTTTCCCTTCTCTTCCTCTTACTTTTTTTTCACGTTTTTTTACGTTTTTCTCCTTTTCGCCTCTTTTCTGGGCGTATTATTCTTCTTTTTCTTCTTTTTTTTCGTCTAATGCATACCCCATCAGTGCAGCAATGCTTATTCAATACCGCCAGCAGATGGAGACACTGGGGGATAATTTTCTAAGGATTTATACTGATTTTTCCTGTCTGAATTTGTCGCACAGAAAGTTGCAGGCCAAATATGTGTGACATTTCTGCGACTTTAGCTTCTAGAGCATTTTTACAACATTATACATAGGTGCTGAATACATAAAAAGCGACTGTTCAGCGACAGACAAGTCGCATCGGCTGAAAGAAGGCCAGAATGTCAGTCCATGTTGGAGCAGGTTTAGATACAGTCTAAAGTATAGATCTCAAAGTCTGTGCACAGAATTTAGCAAGGGCCTCGCACCTTCTGATGCATCAGGTAGGTGCACAATAGCATAGCCTAACCCTCTGTACTTTGGTCTATATTGATGCGGGACATAGACAGCCAGCTGATGACCAATCCATTAGTGCAATGGATGGCTGGAAGCATTTGTCTTTGCCTTTGCAATACCACAGAAGCAATGCATGGTCAATGTACAGCAATGACACACCTGTGTGAACAGCCAGGAGACCCCCCCCCCCCCCATGTTATGTTACATAGTTACATAGTTAGTACGGTCGAAAAAAGACATATGTCCATCAAGTTCAACCAGGGAATTAAGGGGTAGGGGTGTGGCGCGATATTGGGGAAGGGATGAGATTTTATATTTCTTCATAAGCATTAATCTTATTTTGTCAATTAGGAACATTCAGCACCCACCCGCTATCAAGGCAGCTGCCTATCATGTCATGCCCTACCTGCACAGGTGTGCTGGCTACTCAAATGATCCAATTAAGGAGGCCATTTAGTCAGCAGCAGCAGAAGTCCTGTGCCTGGACGCTCCAACAGCGGCCAGACACAAGCAGAAGCAGAAGCAGCAGAAGCAGCAGCAGCACCACCTTTTGTTTTTTGGCTGCAGCAGCAGCAAGGCCCACAGGGCTGGCTAGCTGGCTAGCCAGCAAGCAGGTAGCAATGAAAGTAGGAATCTTTCTTTTTAACCCTGTAAGGGGGTGGTGCACTGTACCCGAAGATACTGCCATATCGGGTCAATGCATAGGGCGACGGAAGCAAGCTTCGAAATCGGCCCCCGTTCTCAAAAATCCATTTAATATATGGTCCCCAGATAGGGGACGTATCAGATATTAAACTGATAAGAACAGATACTACACTTGATCTTAGCCAAAAGGCCGAGAAGCGATAACCGTGAAAGGGGCGGGCCCAACAAGGTGCCCTTCATGGGCACTATCACTGCTTGCTGTCAGGGAGGCTGCCAGACAATTTTCCATGCACACTCTGGGCTGGGGGGCAGTCAACCACCAGTACACACAGCAGAACCTAAACCCATACCATTATTGCTAAGCAGCAAGACAGGGGCCCATTGCACTCCCACGGGGCCTTTTTAAATGCAATCCATAACCCGGATTTGCCAGGAACCCTTCTTACTCCTCCTACTTGCATGTGACACTGGGCTTAGGATCTGCATAGGAAACACACACACAAGCACACACCTACCTTTGTTGCCTGCAGATGCCTCCTTGGCTGTCCCCAAACGGTATCAAACCAACACCCACGGGAAGCTGTAAGCATAGAGGACATGCCTGCACCCCATTGGACTTACCTGTGTGGGTTAAATCCGGGTTATTTGACAACCTATGGCGGTGATGGTTCTGCTCAGGCAGAGCAGTGCTGATGCTCCTCATAAAGCTGTCGCTGCTGTGAAGGTTCTAGGTGACATCACAAATCCCTATGGTTACATACACAACAAAGCTGGGTTGTTGTTGTTTACACTCTGCAAGGCCTGTGGAAGTGAGTGACATCATAGCACTGTAGTTCTGAGGGTTCTAGATGGATGCAACAATCTCCTGTTGCTTCTATGAAGGCCATAATAGACGACATCACCAAACAGCTCCATAGTCACATACACAGCAAAGGAGAGATGTTGTTTACACCTAGTGATGTCAGTGGTATTGAGTGACATCACAGCACAGTGCTAAGGCTCCTGGGCCTGGACACAGCAGCGGCTGCAAGATCTCAACGGAGAATACGTTTATATATATGTGTGTGTGTGCGCGTATATATATATATATATATATATATATATATATATATATATATTTCTCCGCCGAAATCACTTTTAAACCCATTTCCACCTTTTTTTCCCTTCTCTTCCTCTTACTTTTTTTTCACGTTTTTTTACGTTTTTCTCCTTTTCGCCTCTTTTCTGGGCGTATTATTCTTCTTTTTCTTCTTTTTTTTCGTCTAATGCATACCCCATCAGTGCAGCAATGCTTATTCAATACCGCCAGCAGATGGAGACACTGGGGGATAATTTTCTAAGGATTTATACTGATTTTTCCTGTCTGAATTTGTCGCACAGAAAGTTGCAGGCCAAATATGTGTGACATTTCTGCGACTTTAGCTTCTAGAGCATTTTTACAACATTATACATAGGTGCTGAATACATAAAAAGCGACTGTTCAGCGACAGACAAGTCGCATCGGCTGAAAGTAGGCCAGAATGTCAGTCCATGTTGGAGCAGGTTTAGATACAGTCTAAAGTATAGATCTCAAAGTCTGTGCACAGAATTTAGCAAGGGCCTCGCACCTTCTGATGCATCAGGTAGGTGCACAATAGCATAGCCTAACCCTCTGTACTTTGGTCTATATTGATGCGGGACATAGACAGCCAGCTGATGACCAATCCATTAGTGCAATGGATGGCTGGAAGCATTTGTCTTTGCCTTTGCAATACCACAGAAGCAATGCATGGTCAATGTACAGCAATGACACACCTGTGTGAACAGCCAGGAGACCCCCCCCCCCCCCCCCCATGTTATGTTACATAGTTACATAGTTAGTACGGTCGAAAAAAGACATATGTCCATCAAGTTCAACCAGGGAATTAAGGGGTAGGGGTGTGGCGCGATATTGGGGAAGGGATGAGATTTTATATTTCTTCATAAGCATTAATCTTATTTTGTCAATTAGGAACATTCAGCACCCACCCGCTATCAAGGCAGCTGCCTATCATGTCATGCCCTACCTGCACAGGTGTGCTGGCTACTCAAATGATCCAATTAAGGAGGCCATTTAGTCAGCAGCAGCAGAAGTCCTGTGCCTGGACGCTCCAACAGCGGCCAGACACAAGCAGAAGCAGAAGCAGCAGAAGCAGCAGCAGCACCACCTTTTGTTTTTTGGCTGCAGCAGCAGCAAGGCCCACAGGGCTGGCTAGCTGGCTAGCCAGCAAGCAGGTAGCAATGAAAGTAGGAATCTTTCTTTTTAACCCTGTAAGGGGGTGGTGCACTGTACCCGAAGATACTGCCATATCGGGTCAATGCATAGGGCGACGGAAGCAAGCTTCGAAATCGGCCCCCGTTCTCAAAAATCCATTTAATATATGGTCCCCAGATAGGGGACGTATCAGATATTAAACTGATAAGAACAGATACTACACTTGATCTTAGCCAAAAGGCCGAGAAGCGATAACCGTGAAAGGGGCGGGCCCAACAAGGTGCCCTTCATGGGCACTATCACTGCTTGCTGTCAGGGAGGCTGCCAGACAATTTTCCATGCACACTCTGGGCTGGGGGGCAGTCAACCACCAGTACACACAGCAGAACCTAAACCCATACCATTATTGCTAAGCAGCAAGACAGGGGCCCATTGCACTCCCACGGGGCCTTTTTAAATGCAATCCATAACCCGGATTTGCCAGGAACCCTTCTTACTCCTCCTACTTGCATGTGACACTGGGCTTAGGATCTGCATAGGAAACACACACACAAGCACACACCTACCTTTGTTGCCTGCAGATGCCTCCTTGGCTGTCCCCAAACGGTATCAAACCAACACCCACGGGAAGCTGTAAGCATAGAGGACATGCCTGCACCCCATTGGACTTACCTGTGTGGGTTAAATCCGGGTTATTTGACAACCTATGGCGGTGATGGTTCTGCTCAGGCAGAGCAGTGCTGATGCTCCTCATAAAGCTGTCGCTGCTGTGAAGGTTCTAGGTGACATCACAAATCCCTATGGTTACATACACAACAAAGCTGGGTTGTTGTTGTTTACACTCTGCAAGGCCTGTGGAAGTGAGTGACATCATAGCACTGTAGTTCTGAGGGTTCTAGATGGATGCAACAATCTCCTGTTGCTTCTATGAAGGCCATAATAGACGACATCACCAAACAGCTCCATAGTCACATACACAGCAAAGGAGAGATGTTGTTTACACCTAGTGATGTCAGTGGTATTGAGTGACATCACAGCACAGTGCTAAGGCTCCTGGGCCTGGACACAGCAGCGGCTGCAATATCTCAACGGAGAATACGTTTATATATATGTGTGTGTGTGCGCGTATATATATATATATATATATATATATATATATATATATATATATATATATTTCTCCGCCGAAATCACTTTTAAACCCATTTCCACCTTTTTTTCCCTTCTCTTCCTCTTACTTTTTTTTTCACGTTTTTTTACGTTTTTCTCCTTTTCGCCTCTTTTCTGGGCGTATTATTCTTCTTTTTCTTCTTTTTTTTCGTCTAATGCATACCCCATCAGTGCAGCAATGCTTATTCAATACCGCCAGCAGATGGAGACACTGGGGGATAATTTTCTAAGGATTTATACTGATTTTTCCTGTCTGAATTTGTCGCACAGAAAGTTGCAGGCCAAATATGTGTGACATTTCTGCGACTTTAGCTTCTAGAGCATTTTTACAACATTATACATAGGTGCTGAATACATAAAAAGCGACTGTTCAGCGACAGACAAGTCGCATCGGCTGAAAGTAGGCCAGAATGTCAGTCCATGTTGGAGCAGGTTTAGATACAGTCTAAAGTATAGATCTCAAAGTCTGTGCACAGAATTTAGCAAGGGCCTCGCACCTTCTGATGCATCAGGTAGGTGCACAATAGCATAGCCTAACCCTCTGTACTTTGGTCTATATTGATGCGGGACATAGACAGCCAGCTGATGACCAATCCATTAGTGCAATGGATGGCTGGAAGCATTTGTCTTTGCCTTTGCAATACCACAGAAGCAATGCATGGTCAATGTACAGCAATGACACACCTGTGTGAACAGCCAGGAGACCCCCCCCCCCCCCCCATGTTATGTTACATAGTTACATAGTTAGTACGGTCGAAAAAAGACATATGTCCATCAAGTTCAACCAGGGAATTAAGGGGTAGGGGTGTGGCGCGATATTGGGGAAGGGATGAGATTTTATATTTCTTCATAAGCATTAATCTTATTTTGTCAATTAGGAACATTCAGCACCCACCCGCTATCAAGGCAGCTGCCTATCATGTCATGCCCTACCTGCACAGGTGTGCTGGCTACTCAAATGATCCAATTAAGGAGGCCATTTAGTCAGCAGCAGCAGAAGTCCTGTGCCTGGACGCTCCAACAGCGGCCAGACACAAGCAGAAGCAGAAGCAGCAGAAGCAGCAGCAGCACCACCTTTTGTTTTTTGGCTGCAGCAGCAGCAAGGCCCACAGGGCTGGCTAGCTGGCTAGCCAGCAAGCAGGTAGCAATGAAAGTAGGAATCTTTCTTTTTAACCCTGTAAGGGGGTGGTGCACTGTACCCGAAGATACTGCCATATCGGGTCAATGCATAGGGCGACGGAAGCAAGCTTCGAAATCGGCCCCCGTTCTCAAAAATCCATTTAATATATGGTCCCCAGATAGGGGACGTATCAGATATTAAACTGATAAGAACAGATACTACACTTGATCTTAGCCAAAAGGCCGAGAAGCGATAACCGTGAAAGGGGCGGGCCCAACAAGGTGCCCTTCATGGGCACTATCACTGCTTGCTGTCAGGGAGGCTGCCAGACAATTTTCCATGCACACTCTGGGCTGGGGGGCAGTCAACCACCAGTACACACAGCAGAACCTAAACCCATACCATTATTGCTAAGCAGCAAGACAGGGGCCCATTGCACTCCCACGGGGCCTTTTTAAATGCAATCCATAACCCGGATTTGCCAGGAACCCTTCTTACTCCTCCTACTTGCATGTGACACTGGGCTTAGGATCTGCATAGGAAACACACACACAAGCACACACCTACCTTTGTTGCCTGCAGATGCCTCCTTGGCTGTCCCCAAACGGTATCAAACCAACACCCACGGGAAGCTGTAAGCATAGAGGACATGCCTGCACCCCATTGGACTTACCTGTGTGGGTTAAATCCGGGTTATTTGACAACCTATGGCGGTGATGGTTCTGCTCAGGCAGAGCAGTGCTGATGCTCCTCATAAAGCTGTCGCTGCTGTGAAGGTTCTAGGTGACATCACAAATCCCTATGGTTACATACACAACAAAGCTGGGTTGTTGTTGTTTACACTCTGCAAGGCCTGTGGAAGTGAGTGACATCATAGCACTGTAGTTCTGAGGGTTCTAGATGGATGCAACAATCTCCTGTTGCTTCTATGAAGGCCATAATAGACGACATCACCAAACAGCTCCATAGTCACATACACAGCAAAGGAGAGATGTTGTTTACACCTAGTGATGTCAGTGGTATTGAGTGACATCACAGCACAGTGCTAAGGCTCCTGGGCCTGGACACAGCAGCGGCTGCAAGATCTCAACGGAGAATACGTTTATATATATGTGTGTGTGTGCGCGTATATATATATATATATATATATATATATATATATATATATATATATTTCTCCGCCGAAATCACTTTTAAACCCATTTCCACCTTTTTTTCCCTTCTCTTCCTCTTACTTTTTTTTCACGTTTTTTTACGTTTTTCTCCTTTTCGCCTCTTTTCTGGGCGTATTATTCTTCTTTTTCTTCTTTTTTTTCGTCTAATGCATACCCCATCAGTGCAGCAATGCTTATTCAATACCGCCAGCAGATGGAGACACTGGGGGATAATTTTCTAAGGATTTATACTGATTTTTCCTGTCTGAATTTGTCGCACAGAAAGTTGCAGGCCAAATATGTGTGACATTTCTGCGACTTTAGCTTCTAGAGCATTTTTACAACATTATACATAGGTGCTGAATACATAAAAAGCGACTGTTCAGCGACAGACAAGTCGCATCGGCTGAAAGTAGGCCAGAATGTCAGTCCATGTTGGAGCAGGTTTAGATACAGTCTAAAGTATAGATCTCAAAGTCTGTGCACAGAATTTAGCAAGGGCCTCGCACCTTCTGATGCATCAGGTAGGTGCACAATAGCATAGCCTAACCCTCTGTACTTTGGTCTATATTGATGCGGGACATAGACAGCCAGCTGATGACCAATCCATTAGTGCAATGGATGGCTGGAAGCATTTGTCTTTGCCTTTGCAATACCACAGAAGCAATGCATGGTCAATGTACAGCAATGACACACCTGTGTGAACAGCCAGGAGACCCCCCCCCCCCCATGTTATGTTACATAGTTACATAGTTAGTACGGTCGAAAAAAGACATATGTCCATCAAGTTCAACCAGGGAATTAAGGGGTAGGGGTGTGGCGCGATATTGGGGAAGGGATGAGATTTTATATTTCTTCATAAGCATTAATCTTATTTTGTCAATTAGGAACATTCAGCACCCACCCGCTATCAAGGCAGCTGCCTATCATGTCATGCCCTACCTGCACAGGTGTGCTGGCTACTCAAATGATCCAATTAAGGAGGCCATTTAGTCAGCAGCAGCAGAAGTCCTGTGCCTGGACGCTCCAACAGCGGCCAGACACAAGCAGAAGCAGAAGCAGCAGAAGCAGCAGCAGCACCACCTTTTGTTTTTTGGCTGCAGCAGCAGCAAGGCCCACAGGGCTGGCTAGCTGGCTAGCCAGCAAGCAGGTAGCAATGAAAGTAGGAATCTTTCTTTTTAACCCTGTAAGGGGGTGGTGCACTGTACCCGAAGATACTGCCATATCGGGTCAATGCATAGGGCGACGGAAGCAAGCTTCGAAATCGGCCCCCGTTCTCAAAAATCCATTTAATATATGGTCCCCAGATAGGGGACGTATCAGATATTAAACTGATAAGAACAGATACTACACTTGATCTTAGCCAAAAGGCCGAGAAGCGATAACCGTGAAAGGGGCGGGCCCAACAAGGTGCCCTTCATGGGCACTATCACTGCTTGCTGTCAGGGAGGCTGCCAGACAATTTTCCATGCACACTCTGGGCTGGGGGGCAGTCAACCACCAGTACACACAGCAGAACCTAAACCCATACCATTATTGCTAAGCAGCAAGACAGGGGCCCATTGCACTCCCACGGGGCCTTTTTAAATGCAATCCATAACCCGGATTTGCCAGGAACCCTTCTTACTCCTCCTACTTGCATGTGACACTGGGCTTAGGATCTGCATAGGAAACACACACACAAGCACACACCTACCTTTGTTGCCTGCAGATGCCTCCTTGGCTGTCCCCAAACGGTATCAAACCAACACCCACGGGAAGCTGTAAGCATAGAGGACATGCCTGCACCCCATTGGACTTACCTGTGTGGGTTAAATCCGGGTTATTTGACAACCTATGGCGGTGATGGTTCTGCTCAGGCAGAGCAGTGCTGATGCTCCTCATAAAGCTGTTCGCTGCTGTGAAGGTTCTAGGTGACATCACAAATCCCTATGGTTACATACACAACAAAGCTGGGTTGTTGTTGTTTACACTCTGCAAGGCCTGTGGAAGTGAGTGACATCATAGCACTGTAGTTCTGAGGGTTCTAGATGGATGCAACAATCTCCTGTTGCTTCTATGAAGGCCATAATAGACGACATCACCAAACAGCTCCATAGTCACATACACAGCAAAGGAGAGATGTTGTTTACACCTAGTGATGTCAGTGGTATTGAGTGACATCACAGCACAGTGCTAAGGCTCCTGGGCCTGGACACAGCAGCGGCTGCAATATCTCAACGGAGAATACGTTTATATATATGTGTGTGTGTGCGCGTATATATATATATATATATATATATATATATATATATATATATATTTCTCCGCCGAAATCACTTTTAAACCCATTTCCACCTTTTTTTCCCTTCTCTTCCTCTTACTTTTTTTTCACGTTTTTTTACGTTTTTCTCCTTTTCGCCTCTTTTCTGGGCGTATTATTCTTCTTTTTCTTCTTTTTTTTCGTCTAATGCATACCCCATCAGTGCAGCAATGCTTATTCAATACCGCCAGCAGATGGAGACACTGGGGGATAATTTTCTAAGGATTTATACTGATTTTTCCTGTCTGAATTTGTCGCACAGAAAGTTGCAGGCCAAATATGTGTGACATTTCTGCGACTTTAGCTTCTAGAGCATTTTTACAACATTATACATAGGTGCTGAATACATAAAAAGCGACTGTTCAGCGACAGACAAGTCGCATCGGCTGAAAGTAGGCCAGAATGTCAGTCCATGTTGGAGCAGGTTTAGATACAGTCTAAAGTATAGATCTCAAAGTCTGTGCACAGAATTTAGCAAGGGCCTCGCACCTTCTGATGCATCAGGTAGGTGCACAATAGCATAGCCTAACCCTCTGTACTTTGGTCTATATTGATGCGGGACATAGACAGCCAGCTGATGACCAATCCATTAGTGCAATGGATGGCTGGAAGCATTTGTCTTTGCCTTTGCAATACCACAGAAGCAATGCATGGTCAATGTACAGCAATGACACACCTGTGTGAACAGCCAGGAGACCCCCCCCCCCCCCATGTTATGTTACATAGTTACATAGTTAGTACGGTCGAAAAAAGACATATGTCCATCAAGTTCAACCAGGGAATTAAGGGGTAGGGGTGTGGCGCGATATTGGGGAAGGGATGAGATTTTATATTTCTTCATAAGCATTAATCTTATTTTGTCAATTAGGAACATTCAGCACCCACCCGCTATCAAGGCAGCTGCCTATCATGTCATGCCCTACCTGCACAGGTGTGCTGGCTACTCAAATGATCCAATTAAGGAGGCCATTTAGTCAGCAGCAGCAGAAGTCCTGTGCCTGGACGCTCCAACAGCGGCCAGACACAAGCAGAAGCAGAAGCAGCAGAAGCAGCAGCAGCACCACCTTTTGTTTTTTGGCTGCAGCAGCAGCAAGGCCCACAGGGCTGGCTAGCTGGCTAGCCAGCAAGCAGGTAGCAATGAAAGTAGGAATCTTTCTTTTTAACCCTGTAAGGGGGTGGTGCACTGTACCCGAAGATACTGCCATATCGGGTCAATGCATAGGGCGACGGAAGCAAGCTTCGAAATCGGCCCCCGTTCTCAAAAATCCATTTAATATATGGTCCCCAGATAGGGGACGTATCAGATATTAAACTGATAAGAACAGATACTACACTTGATCTTAGCCAAAAGGCCGAGAAGCGATAACCGTGAAAGGGGCGGGCCCAACAAGGTGCCCTTCATGGGCACTATCACTGCTTGCTGTCAGGGAGGCTGCCAGACAATTTTCCATGCACACTCTGGGCTGGGGGGCAGTCAACCACCAGTACACACAGCAGAACCTAAACCCATACCATTATTGCTAAGCAGCAAGACAGGGGCCCATTGCACTCCCACGGGGCCTTTTTAAATGCAATCCATAACCCGGATTTGCCAGGAACCCTTCTTACTCCTCCTACTTGCATGTGACACTGGGCTTAGGATCTGCATAGGAAACACACACACAAGCACACACCTACCTTTGTTGCCTACAGATGCCTCCTTGGCTGTCCCCAAACGGTATCAAACCAACACCCACGGGAAGCTGTAAGCATAGAGGACATGCCTGCACCCCATTGGACTTACCTGTGTGGGTTAAATCCGGGTTATTTGACAACCTATGGCGGTGATGGTTCTGCTCAGGCAGAGCAGTGCTGATGCTCCTCATAAAGCTGTCGCTGCTGTGAAGGTTCTAGGTGACATCACAAATCCCTATGGTTACATACACAACAAAGCTGGGTTGTTGTTGTTTACACTCTGCAAGGCCTGTGGAAGTGAGTGACATCATAGCACTGTAGTTCTGAGGGTTCTAGATGGATGCAACAATCTCCTGTTGCTTCTATGAAGGCCATAATAGACGACATCACCAAACAGCTCCATAGTCACATACACAGCAAAGGAGAGATGTTGTTTACACCTAGTGATGTCAGTGGTATTGAGTGACATCACAGCACAGTGCTAAGGCTCCTGGGCCTGGACACAGCAGCGGCTGCAATATCTCAACGGAGAATACGTTTATATATATGTGTGTGTGTGCGCGTATATATATATATATATATATATATATATATATATATATATTTCTCCGCCGAAATCACTTTTAAACCCATTTCCACCTTTTTTTCCCTTCTCTTCCTCTTACTTTTTTTTCACGTTTTTTTACGTTTTTCTCCTTTTCGCCTCTTTTCTGGGCGTATTATTCTTCTTTTTCTTCTTTTTTTTCGTCTAATGCATACCCCATCAGTGCAGCAATGCTTATTCAATACCGCCAGCAGATGGAGACACTGGGGGATAATTTTCTAAGGATTTATACTGATTTTTCCTGTCTGAATTTGTCGCACAGAAAGTTGCAGGCCAAATATGTGTGACATTTCTGCGACTTTAGCTTCTAGAGCATTTTTACAACATTATACATAGGTGCTGAATACATAAAAAGCGACTGTTCAGCGACAGACAAGTCGCATCGGCTGAAAGTAGGCCAGAATGTCAGTCCATGTTGGAGCAGGTTTAGATACAGTCTAAAGTATAGATCTCAAAGTCTGTGCACAGAATTTAGCAAGGGCCTCGCACCTTCTGATGCATCAGGTAGGTGCACAATAGCATAGCCTAACCCTCTGTACTTTGGTCTATATTGATGCGGGACATAGACAGCCAGCTGATGACCAATCCATTAGTGCAATGGATGGCTGGAAGCATTTGTCTTTGCCTTTGCAATACCACAGAAGCAATGCATGGTCAATGTACAGCAATGACACACCTGTGTGAACAGCCAGGAGACCCCCCCCCCCCCCCATGTTATGTTACATAGTTACATAGTTAGTACGGTCGAAAAAAGACATATGTCCATCAAGTTCAACCAGGGAATTAATGGGTAGGGGTGTGGCGCGATATTGGGGAAGGGATGAGATTTTATATTTCTTCATAAGCATTAATCTTATTTTGTCAATTAGGAACATTCAGCACCCACCCGCTATCAAGGCAGCTGCCTATCATGTCATGCCCTACCTGCACAGGTGTGCTGGCTACTCAAATGATCCAATTAAGGAGGCCATTTAGTCAGCAGCAGCAGAAGTCCTGTGCCTGGACGCTCCAACAGCGGCCAGACACAAGCAGAAGCAGAAGCAGCAGAAGCAGCAGCAGCACCACCTTTTGTTTTTTGGCTGCAGCAGCAGCAAGGCCCACAGGGCTGGCTAGCTGGCTAGCCAGCAAGCAGGTAGCAATGAAAGTAGGAATCTTTCTTTTTAACCCTGTAAGGGGGTGGTGCACTGTACCCGAAGATACTGCCATATCGGGTCAATGCATAGGGCGACGGAAGCAAGCTTCGAAATCGGCCCCCGTTCTCAAAAATCCATTTAATATATGGTCCCCAGATAGGGGACGTATCAGATATTAAACTGATAAGAACAGATACTACACTTGATCTTAGCCAAAAGGCCGAGAAGCGATAACCGTGAAAGGGGCGGGCCCAACAAGGTGCCCTTCATGGGCACTATCACTGCTTGCTGTCAGGGAGGCTGCCAGACAATTTTCCATGCACACTCTGGGCTGGGGGGCAGTCAACCACCAGTACACACAGCAGAACCTAAACCCATACCATTATTGCTAAGCAGCAAGACAGGGGCCCATTGCACTCCCACGGGGCCTTTTTAAATGCAATCCATAACCCGGATTTGCCAGGAACCCTTCTTACTCCTCCTACTTGCATGTGACACTGGGCTTAGGATCTGCATAGGAAACACACACACAAGCACACACCTACCTTTGTTGCCTGCAGATGCCTCCTTGGCTGTCCCCAAACGGTATCAAACCAACACCCACGGGAAGCTGTAAGCATAGAGGACATGCCTGCACCCCATTGGACTTACCTGTGTGGGTTAAATCCGGGTTATTTGACAACCTATGGCGGTGATGGTTCTGCTCAGGCAGAGCAGTGCTGATGCTCCTCATAAAGCTGTCGCTGCTGTGAAGGTTCTAGGTGACATCACAAATCCCTATGGTTACATACACAACAAAGCTGGGTTGTTGTTGTTTACACTCTGCAAGGCCTGTGGAAGTGAGTGACATCATAGCACTGTAGTTCTGAGGGTTCTAGATGGATGCAACAATCTCCTGTTGCTTCTATGAAGGCCATAATAGACGACATCACCAAACAGCTCCATAGTCACATACAAAGCAAAGGAGAGATGTTGTTTACACCTAGTGATGTCAGTGGTATTGAGTGACATCACAGCACAGTGCTAAGGCTCCTGGGCCTGGACACAGCAGCGGCTGCAATATCTCAACGGAGAATACGTTTATATATATGTGTGTGTGTGCGCGTATATATATATATATATATATATATATATATATATATATATATATATATTTCTCCGCCGAAATCACTTTTAAACCCATTTCCACCTTTTTTTCCCTTCTCTTCCTCTTACTTTTTTTTCACGTTTTTTTACGTTTTTCTCCTTTTCGCCTCTTTTCTGGGCGTATTATTCTTCTTTTTCTTCTTTTTTTTCGTCTAATGCATACCCCATCAGTGCAGCAATGCTTATTCAATACCGCCAGCAGATGGAGACACTGGGGGATAATTTTCTAAGGATTTATACTGATTTTTCCTGTCTGAATTTGTCGCACAGAAAGTTGCAGGCCAAATATGTGTGACATTTCTGCGACTTTAGCTTCTAGAGCATTTTTACAACATTATACATAGGTGCTGAATACATAAAAAGCGACTGTTCAGCGACAGACAAGTCGCATCGGCTGAAAGTAGGCCAGAATGTCAGTCCATGTTGGAGCAGGTTTAGATACAGTCTAAAGTATAGATCTCAAAGTCTGTGCACAGAATTTAGCAAGGGCCTCGCACCTTCTGATGCATCAGGTAGGTGCACAATAGCATAGCCTAACCCTCTGTACTTTGGTCTATATTGATGCGGGACATAGACAGCCAGCTGATAACCAATCCATTAGTGCAATGGATGGCTGGAAGCATTTGTCTTTGCCTTTGCAATACCACAGAAGCAATGCATGGTCAATGTACAGCAATGACACACCTGTGTGAACAGCCAGGAGACCCCCCCCCCCCCCATGTTATGTTACATAGTTACATAGTTAGTACGGTCGAAAAAAGACATATGTCCATCAAGTTCAACCAGGGAATTAAGGGGTAGGGGTGTGGCGCGATATTGGGGAAGGGATGAGATTTTATATTTCTTCATAAGCATTAATCTTATTTTGTCAATTAGGAACATTCAGCACCCACCCGCTATCAAGGCAGCTGCCTATCATGTCATGCCCTACCTGCACAGGTGTGCTGGCTACTCAAATGATCCAATTAAGGAGGCCATTTAGTCAGCAGCAGCAGAAGTCCTGTGCCTGGACGCTCCAACAGCGGCCAGACACAAGCAGAAGCAGAAGCAGCAGAAGCAGCAGCAGCACCACCTTTTGTTTTTTGGCTGCAGCAGCAGCAAGGCCCACAGGGCTGGCTAGCTGGCTAGCCAGCAAGCAGGTAGCAATGAAAGTAGGAATCTTTCTTTTTAACCCTGTAAGGGGGTGGTGCACTGTACCCGAAGATACTGCCATATCGGGTCAATGCATAGGGCGACGGAAGCAAGCTTCGAAATCGGCCCCCGTTCTCAAAAATCCATTTAATATATGGTCCCCAGATAGGGGACGTATCAGATATTAAACTGATAAGAACAGATTTTTTGATTGAAAGAGCTTTATTTACCGTTCAGTCATTACAAGTCGTACAATAAATTACAGTCACACAAAGCATGATAGTACAATACACAGCAAAGGTTCCCTAAGCTATACATCGCACACCATGCTACTCTAACATTCAGCTCAATCCTGCAATATAAAGGCACAAGAGATCAAACAAAAACCAAATAATACAATCTGTGATCGGGGTAGGGGTGTGGGCGACTATGTGGGGGTAGGGAGGGGGCGGATCACAGGGCCAAACTGTTGGGCTGTATCTTCAGGGAGACATGGGAGAAGGAGAGGGGTCTTCACTCCTCTTCTTCCTCATCAACGGCCGAGCTGTCCAAGATGGAATAGTCTCTAAGCAGGTTCTTGATGAACCTGCGGCAGTCCCGGACGGACATGTTTTCCCTGTTGATCACGAGGCGGTTCCTGGCAAGCCACACTGCGTCCTTAAAACAGTTCATAAGGTGCCAGGCCTCCTGGATGGCCTCCACGTCGTGGGTCCCAGGGAACAGGCCGTAAAGCACCGAATGGTACGATAGGCAGCTCCTGGGCACTGAGTCTCTGAGTTCCTGTTCTAGGGCGTCCAACAGACCCTGTGCAAAGGGGCACTGCCAAAACACGTGGAAAGATGTTTCCTCCACGTAGGGGCAACGGGGGCAGTACCGGGTCTTGCACAGGTTGCGGGCATGCATGAATGACCTGAGAGAGAGACCTCCCATGACGGCCATCCACGACAAGTCCTTGTGTCCATTGGTAAGCCGCTTTGAGGCCACATTGTTCCAAACTGTCTCTGCAGTGGCTGCGGGGAGTCCCGGAACCAGCTCGGTCGAGTCCTTAGCTCGGATGAGCTTGTGGATTGTCTTTGGCTTCCATAGGTCTGGTTTCAGTCCTTCCAGCTGGTGCTCCCTCACAAACCGGACAACATCCCCATAGAACCAGGGAGTGTTCCAGTTGTAAGGGATGGAGCTGTCCCACTTGTCCCAGCCCAGCTGTCTCCAGAGGGGCATGAGAAGCAAGCGAGACATGGACCTGCCCGCTGAGCCAGTCTTTTCTACAAGAGTCCGCTGCACCGTGACACATGCAAAGGAGGCCCTCAGCAGAGCGGGGATGTCGGGTATTCCCTTCCCACCCTTGCGGGGTTCCTTGTACATCACGGTCCTCTTGACTCTGTCCATTTTGCCCCAGACGAAGCCAAACACTGTCCGGGTGATGGCCTTGCAAACGGTGGTATGGGGAGGCCAGGCCTGTGCGGTATATTGGAGCACAGGCAAAACTTCACTCCGCAGGACAAGTGCCTTGCCTTCCATCGTGAGCTTTCTGGAGCTCCACAGTCCGATCTTCGAGTTTATCCTTCCTAGTCGGTCTTGCCAAGACTTAAGGGCCGCTCCTTCCTTCCCGAACCAGACTCCAAGAATTTGAATGAAGTCCGGCTTAATAGTAAAGGGGAAGGGGGCGGAAGAAGCCAGGTGCCATTCCCCGAAGAGCATGGCCTCCGACTTCCCGCAGTTGACTTTTGCCCCCGAAGCTCTGCCGAAGTCCTCGCAGGTCTGGACGAGTGCAGTCACCGAACGCTGGTCAGCGCAGAAGACGGTCACGTCGTCCATGTAGAGCGAGCACTTGACCTCGTGGCGATCTGGTCCTGGTGCGGTGATCCCTCTGATCTCTCCATTCTGCCGGATAGTCTCAGCGAAGAGCTCTATAACACAAACAAAAAGGAGAGGTGAAAGAGGGCAGCCTTGTCTAACCCCTGAAAGAATAGGAAAGGGGTCAGTCTTCCAGCCGTTCACCAACACCGTGCTGTAAATGTCAAAATACATAACGTTAACAAAAGAGCAAAACATATTCCCCAGACCCAGCCTGCGCAAAACCCTGTCCATGAATGCGTGGGAGACACGGTCGAACGCCTTCTCCTGATCTAAGCTGACCAGGGCGGCGCGGCCCCCGCGGTCCTGGATGTAATGGACCGTGTCTCTCACAAGGGCAAGGCTGTCGGCAATCCTGCGGCCAGGAATGCTGCAGGTCTGGTCCGGATGGACGATCTGCCCCATGACAGGTTTCAGCCTGTTGGCCAGCACCTTGGCGAGGATCTTGTAGTCCACGTTCAGGAGAGAGATGGGACGCCAGTTTTTCAGGTCACATCTCTCCCCCTTCCGCTTATACAAGATCGTGATCATCCCTTCCCTCAACGACGGAGGCATTCTGCCCCCCACCACCATCTCCTCGTACACCTCCAACAGGTCCGGACAGATCAGGTCACCCAGCGCTACGTAGAGCTCGGCCGGGAGACCGTCACTGCCCGGGGTCCTGCCGGGCTTAAAGGATTTAGCGGCAGAGAGCAGCTCCCCCACCGTCAAGGGATCGTCCATAGCCGCCGCACCTGCGGGATCAACAACGTTAGTGACACCTGACAGGAACCTCTCGGCGGCTTCGGGGTCGGATGACTTGGGGGCGTAGAGGTTGCTGTAGAAGTCGTGGACGACCCCCATCACTTCCTCCTTGCCGCTCCTCATGTGTCCGGTCTCATCTCGTAGCTCAGTCAGGGGCGTGTGGCCGGCATGGAGCTTCCTGAAAAAGAAAGAGTTACATTTCTCACCCTTCTCCAGGTTCTCCACCTTGGAACGAAAGACGATTCGCTTGGATTCCTCCTCAAAGTGCCTTTTCAAGCTCTTTTTGGTCTCTTCCAGCTCCTCGCTGACGTCCCAGCCACACTGGAGCAGGTCCTGCAGGGACCGCAGCTCGCGCTGCAGTTTCCTCAAGTCCCACTTCTTCGCACACGCCTGTTGTCTGCCTTTTGCCTGAAAGAAACAACGGAATTCGACTTTAACATATTCCCACCAATCGCTGATGCACTTGAACAGACATTTGTCATTTCGCCATACAAGGTAAGCATCCCTAAGTTCCTCCATGACCTCCCTCTGCTCCAACAGGGCACAATTCAACTTCCAGGAGCCCGGGCCAGGTGGGAATCCATGGCCCAGAGTCCCCCGGAATCGAATGGCCCTGTGGTCAGAGAAGAAGCAGGGGACCATAGAGTACGACACCTTTCTGACTGCTCTCGAAGTGAAGATGAAGTCTATCCGAGAACGGAGCGAACCATCGGGGCGGCTCCACGTATAGTTTACGGAGCCGTTCCCGACGGACCCGACAACGTCCTGCAAGGATGCCTCCGTCACCATCTCAATCAGCAGTTTAGACGTCACGTCCAGGTTGGCGGATGTGCCAGAACTGCGCCCGTCCACCTCAATGGGGCAGTTGAAGTCACCACCCAACACTACTGCTCTAGTGGTGGCGAGTTCAGCCCGCAGGGCCTGGAGAACCTCCAGTCGGACATCCCTCTCAGGGGAGGCATACACGTTGATGAGCCGCACGGGCTCACCCGCCCAGGAACCGTCTGCGACAAGAAGTCTGCCACAGACGAGCTCCCGGACGGAATCAAGTGCAAAGTTACCTCCCCTGATCAGGATGGCCACCCCCGCAGACCTATTGTCGCCCCCACCAGACCAGTAGGAAGGGCCGTGAGGCCACTGCCTGGCCAGATGGTTGTAAGACCTAGAAGCAGACAAAGCACATTCCTGCAACATGTAAACATCACACCTCTGGGAATCTAAGAACGTAAGAACAGTCTGAAATCTAAACCAAGCTCTAATACTCCTCACATTAATGCAGAAGATGTTGAGATCAGCCATGGGAATAAAAAGAGAGGTTAGTTCTGATACTAGTTACCAGTCTGGTCGGACGGGTCCTCTTCTCTGGCGCCTGTCGGCTCCTGTGGCTTCTCGTAGCGCCCTTCCAAGAACTCGTCGTAGACCGTGTTGGACGGAGTGTCCAGGATTTTCTTAACCTCTGGGTCCTGCAGCAGCTCCTCCATAGATTGAGCTTGGACTGGCTCTGCTTGGACCTGCTCCACTTGGGCCTGCTCCATCACCTCCTCTCCTTCTGAAGCCTCAAGGCTCTCGCAGACCTGCTCCATCTCCTCCTCCTCATCTGAAGCTTGAGGGGTCTCGCAGGTCTCGATTATCTTTCTTTTGTGGGACTCTTCTGATACGTTGTCCCTTCCTTTCCTCTTCCTCTGTATGGTACCTGGGGGAGGAAGCACAGGAAAGTCCTCCGAAGGGCGGGCACCAGCAGCTGGAGGGGGGTTAGGTGCTGCTGGGCCAGGAGAGAAAGGAGGCTGGGTGGGGCGGGGGGCAGGAGAGAGTGCCCGGGCAGGGGAGGACGGGGCAGGGGTGGGCCGGGCAGGGGAGGACGGGGCAGGGGTGGGCCGGGCAGGGGAGGACGGGGCAGGGGTGGGCCGGGGTGGGGTACGGGGGGCAGGGGTGGGGCGGGATGGGGCAGGAGGGGCAGGGGTGGGACGGGATGGGGTAGGAGGGGCAGGGGTGGGACGGGATGGGGCAGGAGGGGCAGGGGTGGGACGGGATGGGGCAGGGGTGGGACGGGATGGGGCAGGGGTGGGGCGGGATGGGGCAGGAGATGGGGCGGGAGGGGCAGGGGATGGGGCGGGAGGGGCAGGGGAGGGGCGGGACGGGGCAGGGGTGGTGGCTTTCGCCTTCTTACCCTCCTTGGTCGGCTTGGCCATCCGTGGTGTTGGCTCCGGAGCTGGGGCTGGCTTCGGTGCTCTCGCTGCCACAGATGCCCATGTTCTCTCCCTCTGGGGGCAGTCCTTGTAGCTGTGGGCTGCCAGTCCGCAGAGGTTGCAGGTCTTGCTCTTGGGGCAGTCCTTGGTCGTGTGACCTGTCACACGGCAATACCTGCAGGCATCCTCCGTACAGTCCTTGCCCTCGTGGCCCATCTTGCCACATCTCCTGCAGGTCTGCGGCATGTCCGGGTAGAAGATAAGTCCTGTGGAGTTGCCCAAGGAAAATGTCGTTGGCAGGTGCTGTAGTCCGTCTGGAGAAGCAGGGTTCTTGTTGAGTCTGACGACCACAGACCACTTGCAGGTCCAGTATCCGAGTGAGTTCAGGATGCGGGTGGGCTCCCTCACCACGGTGCAGAAGCGCTTCAGGAAGGTCGAGATGTCCGTGCCTGGGGTGTGTGGGTTCCGCATTGAGACCGTCACCCGCCTCTCCTCTCTTTGAATAAGGCAGTTGCCCACAAAGCGAGAGAAAGGGGATTCGGGACTCGCCGCTTTCACCACCTCCCAGTATCTTCTACAGGTCCCAATGGTGGCAAAGGTGATGTAGAAGATTCCCGAAAAGAAGGTTGCTATTCCCAGGGTGTCAGCCGTGGGGAAGCCTTGATCCGCCAGCATCTTCTTGCAGAACACGTCGTGGGACATGTCCGGCACCCTTCCGTCCACGGGCTTGAGCTTCAAGGCAACAGTCTGCCTCATCCAGGGCTCCAGGGTTGGAGCTTCCAGGTTAGGAATTCTGCCGCCCTTCTGCCTTGCCGTGGTGGAGGTTGAAGCTTGCTGTGGTTGGGGCTGGACCTCCAGGCCTTGCCCTGCAGCCTCCTGGGTGGACTTGCTGGTTGAGGCCATGGCTTCTTCCAGCAGGCTCTTTTCCGCTTCCTTGCTTGCTTGTGGAGAGAGGCTTCGCAAAGTCTTCTTTCCCGGGTGGGAGGAGCTATGCAGATCCGGTCCCGGTGGGAGGAGCTATGCAAATCCTTCTCCAGAGGCAGCGAGTTTCTTCGAAAAGATTCTGCGCCGCCTTCCTCTTCGCCGCTGTTCCGGAATTCACTGCCGATTCCCTTCTTCCAGGTTCTTCGTCGGCTTCTTCCGGAGCTGCAGTCTTCAAGATCTTCTCCTTCTTCAGATGTTCCGAGGCAGGCAGGAGACGATCTTCAGGTGGTATGCTCTAGAGAAATGCGGTTCTAATAAGAACGAAAAGTACTGCAATCGTACTACGCAAAATCTCTACCACAATGCTTGGAGTTCTTCAGACCGTAGCGATCATGGTATCTCCCCTGCCAGGTAAGTAAACTGATAAGAACAGATACTACACTTGATCTTAGCCAAAAGGCCGAGAAGCGATAACCGTGAAAGGGGCGGGCCCAACAAGGTGCCCTTCATGGGCACTATCACTGCTTGCTGTCAGGGAGGCTGCCAGACAATTTTCCATGCACACTCTGGGCTGGGGGGCAGTCAACCACCAGTACACACAGCAGAACCTAAACCCATACCATTATTGCTAAGCAGCAAGACAGGGGCCCATTGCACTCCCACGGGGCCTTTTTAAATGCAATCCATAACCCGGATTTGCCAGGAACCCTTCTTACTCCTCCTACTTGCATGTGACACTGGGCTTAGGATCTGCATAGGAAACACACACACAAGCACACACCTACCTTTGTTGCCTGCAGATGCCTCCTTGGCTGTCCCCAAACGGTATCAAACCAACACCCACGGGAAGCTGTAAGCATAGAGGACATGCCTGCACCCCATTGGACTTACCTGTGTGGGTTAAATCCGGGTTATGGTATTTGACAACCTATGGCGGTGATGTTCTGCTCAGGCAGAGCAGTGCTGATGCTCCTCATAAAGCTGTCGCTGCTGTGAAGGTTCTAGGTGACATCACAAATCCCTATGGTTACATACACAACAAAGCTGGGTTGTTGTTGTTTACACTCTGCAAGGCCTGTGGAAGTGAGTGACATCATAGCACTGTAGTTCTGAGGGTTCTAGATGGATGCAACAATCTCCTGTTGCTTCTATGAAGGCCATAATAGACGACATCACCAAACAGCTCCATAGTCACATACACAGCAAAGGAGAGATGTTGTTTACACCTAGTGATGTCAGTGGTATTGAGTGACATCACAGCACAGTGCTAAGGCTCCTGGGCCTGGACACAGCAGCGGCTGCAATATCTCACGGAGAATACGTTTATATATATGTGTGTGTGTGCGCGTATATATATATATATATATATATATATTATATATATATATATTTCTCCGCCGAAATCACTTTTAAACCCATTTCCACCTTTTTTTCCCTTCTCTTCCTCTTACTTTTTTTTCACGTTTTTTTACGTTTTTCTCCTTTTCGCCTCTTTTCTGGGCGTATTATTCTTCTTTTTCTTCTTTTTTTTCGTCTAATGCATACCCCATCAGTGCAGCAATGCTTATTCAATACCGCCAGCAGATGGAGACACTGGGGATAATTTTCTAAGGATTTATACTGATTTTTCCTGTCTGAATTTGTCGCACAGAAAGTTGCAGGCCAAATATGTGTGACATTTCTGCGACTTTAGCTTCTAGAGCATTTTTACAACATTATACATAGGTGCTGAATACATAAAAAGCGACTGTTCAGCGACAGACAAGTCGCATCGGCTGAAAGTAGGCCAGAATGTCAGTCCATGTTGGAGCAGGTTTAGATACAGTCTAAAGTATAGATCTCAAAGTCTGTGCACAGAATTTAGCAAGGGCCTCGCACCTTCTGATGCATCAGGTAGGTGCACAATAGCATAGCCTAACCCTCTGTACTTTGGTCTATATTGATGCGGGACATAGACAGCCAGCTGATGACCAATCCATTAGTGCAATGGATGGCTGAAGCATTTGTCTTTGCCTTTGCAATACACAGAAGCAATGCATGGTCAATGTACAGCAATGACACACCTGTGTGAACAGCCAGGAGACCCCCCCCCATGTTATGTTACATAGTTACATAGTTAGTACGGTCGAAAAAAGACATATGTCCATCAAGTTCAACCAGGAATTAAGGGGTAGGGGTGTGGCGCGATATTGGGGAAGGGATGAGATTTTATATTTCTTCATAAGCATTAATCTTATTTTGTCAATTAGGAACATTCAGCACCCACCCGCTATCAAGGCAGCTGCCTATCATGTCATGCCCTACCTGCACAGGTGTGCTGGCTACTCAAATGATCCAATTAAGGAGGCCATTTAGTCAGCAGCAGCAGAAGTCCTGTGCCTGGACGCTCCAACAGCGGCCAGACACAAGCAGAAGCAGAAGCAGCAGCAGCACCACCTTTTGTTTTTTGGCTGCAGCAGCAGCAAGGCCCACAGGGCTGGCTAGCTGGCTAGCCAGCAAGCAGGTAGCAATGAAAGTAGGAATCTTTCTTTTTAACCCTGTAAGGGGGTGGTGCACTGTACCCGAAGATACTGCCATATCGGGTCAATGCATAGGGCGACGGAAGCAAGCTTCGAATCGGCCCCCGTTCTCAAAATCCATTTAATATATGGTCCCCAGATAGGGGACGTATCAGATATTAAACTGATAAGAACAGATACTACACTTGATCTTAGCCAAAAGGCCGAGAAGCGATAACCGTGAAAGGGGCGGGCCCAACAAGGTGCCCTTCATGGGCACTATCACTGCTTGCTGTCAGGGAGGCTGCCAGACAATTTTCCATGCACACTCTGGGCTGGGGGGCAGTCAACCACCAGTACACACAGCAGAACCTAAACCCATACCATTATTGCTAAGCAGCAAGACAGGGGCCCATTGCACTCCCACGGGGCCTTTTTAAATGCAATCCATAACCCGGATTTGCCAGGAACCCTTCTTACTCCTCCTACTTGCATGTGACACTGGGCTTAGGATCTGCATAGGAAACACACACACAAGCACACACCTACCTTTGTTGCCTGCAGATGCCTCCTTGGCTGTCCCCAAACGGTATCAAACCAACACCCACGGGAAGCTGTAAGCATAGAGGACATGCCTGCACCCCATTGGACTTACCTGTGTGGGTTAAATCCGGGTTATTTGACAACCTATGGCGGTGATGGTTCTGCTCAGGCAGAGCAGTGCTGATGCTCCTCATAAAGCTGTCGCTGCTGTGAAGGTTCTAGGTGACATCACAAATCCCTATGGTTACATACACAACAAAGCTGGGTTGTTGTTGTTTACACTCTGCAAGGCCTGTGGAAGTGAGTGACATCATAGCACTGTAGTTCTGAGGGTTCTAGATGGATGCAACAATCTCCTGTTGCTTCTATGAAGGCCATAATAGACGACATCACCAAACAGCTCCATAGTCACATACACAGCAAAGGAGAGATGTTGTTTACACCTAGTGATGTCAGTGGTATTGAGTGACATCACAGCACAGTGCTAAGGCTCCTGGGCCTGGACACAGCAGCGGCTGCAATATCTCAACGGAGAATACGTTTATATATATGTGTGTGTGTGCGCGTATATATATATATATATATATATATATATATATATATATATATATATTTCTCCGCCGAAATCACTTTTAAACCCATTTCCACCTTTTTTTCCCTTCTCTTCCTCTTACTTTTTTTCACGTTTTTTTACGTTTTTCTCCTTTTCGCCTCTTTTCTGGGCGTATTATTCTTCTTTTTCTTCTTTTTTTTCGTCTAATGCATACCCCATCAGTGCAGCAATGCTTATTCAATACCGCCAGCAGATGGAGACACTGGGGGATAATTTTCTAAGGATTTATACTGATTTTTCCTGTCTGAATTTGTCGCACAGAAAGTTGCAGGCCAAATATGTGTGACATTTCTGCGACTTTAGCTTCTAGAGCATTTTTACAACATTATACATAGGTGCTGAATACATAAAAAGCGACTGTTCAGCGACAGACAAGTCGCATCGGCTGAAAGTAGGCCAGAATGTCAGTCCATGTTGGAGCAGGTTTAGATACAGTCTAAAGTATAGATCTCAAAGTCTGTGCACAGAATTTAGCAAGGGCCTCGCACCTTCTGATGCATCAGGTAGGTGCACAATAGCATAGCCTAACCCTCTGTACTTTGGTCTATATTGATGCGGGACATAGACAGCCAGCTGATGACCAATCCATTAGTGCAATGGATGGCTGGAAGCATTTGTCTTTGCCTTTGCAATACCACAGAAGCAATGCATGGTCAATGTACAGCAATGACACACCTGTGTGAACAGCCAGGAGACCCCCCCCCCCCCCCCCATGTTATGTTACATAGTTACATAGTTAGTACGGTCGAAAAAAGACATATGTCCATCAAGTTCAACCAGGGAATTAAGGGGTAGGGGTGTGGCGCGATATTGGGGAAGGGATGAGATTTTATATTTCTTCATAAGCATTAATCTTATTTTGTCAATTAGGAACATTCAGCACCCACCCGCTATCAAGGCAGCTGCCTATCATGTCATGCCCTACCTGCACAGGTGTGCTGGCTACTCAAATGATCCAATTAAGGAGGCCATTTAGTCAGCAGCAGCAGAAGTCCTGTGCCTGGACGCTCCAACAGCGGCCAGACACAAGCAGAAGCAGAAGCAGCAGAAGCAGCAGCAGCACCACCTTTTGTTTTTTGGCTGCAGCAGCAGCAAGGCCCACAGGGCTGGCTAGCTGGCTAGCCAGCAAGCAGGTAGCAATGAAAGTAGGAATCTTTCTTTTTAACCCTGTAAGGGGGTGGTGCACTGTACCCGAAGATACTGCCATATCGGGTCAATGCATAGGGCGACGGAAGCAAGCTTCGAATCGGCCCCCGTTCTCAAAAATCCATTTAATATATGGTCCCCAGATAGGGGACGTATCAGATATTAAACTGATAAGAACAGATACTACACTTGATCTTAGCCAAAAGGCCGAGAAGCGATAACCGTGAAAGGGGCGGGCCCAACAAGGTGCCCTTCATGGGCACTATCACTGCTTGCTGTCAGGGAGGCTGCCAGACAATTTTCCATGCACACTCTGGGCTGGGGGGCAGTCAACCACCAGTACACACAGCAGAACCTAAACCCATACCATTATTGCTAAGCAGCAAGACAGGGGCCCATTGCACTCCCACGGGGCCTTTTTAAATGCAATCCATAACCCGGATTTGCCAGGAACCCTTCTTACTCCTCCTACTTGCATGTGACACTGGGCTTAGGATCTGCATAGGAAACACACACACAAGCACACACCTACCTTTGTTGCCTGCAGATGCCTCCTTGGCTGTCCCCAAACGGTATCAAACCAACACCCACGGGAAGCTGTAAGCATAGAGGACATGCCTGCACCCCATTGGACTTACCTGTGTGGGTTAAATCCGGGTTATTTGACAACCTATGGCGGTGATGGTTCTGCTCAGGCAGAGCAGTGCTGATGCTCCTCATAAAGCTGTCGCTGCTGTGAAGGTTCTAGGTGACATCACAAATCCCTATGGTTACATACACAACAAAGCTGGGTTGTTGTTGTTTACACTCTGCAAGGCCTGTGGAAGTGAGTGACATCATAGCACTGTAGTTCTGAGGGTTCTAGATGGATGCAACAATCTCCTGTTGCTTCTATGAAGGCCATAATAGACGACATCACCAAACAGCTCCATAGTCACATACACAGCAAAGGAGAGATGTTGTTTACACCTAGTGATGTCAGTGGTATTGAGTGACATCACAGCACAGTGCTAAGGCTCCTGGGCCTGGACACAGCAGCGGCTGCAATATCTCAACGGAGAATACGTTTATATATATGTGTGTGTGTGCGCGTATATATATATATATATATATATATATATATATATATATATATATATATATATTTCTCCGCCGAAATCACTTTTAAACCCATTTCCACCTTTTTTTCCCTTCTCTTCCTCTTACTTTTTTTTCACGTTTTTTTACGTTTTTCTCCTTTTCGCCTCTTTTCTGGGCGTATTATTCTTCTTTTTCTTCTTTTTTTTCGTCTAATGCATACCCCATCAGTGCAGCAATGCTTATTCAATACCGCCAGCAGATGGAGACACTGGGGGATAATTTTCTAAGGATTTATACTGATTTTTCCTGTCTGAATTTGTCGCACAGAAAGTTGCAGGCCAAATATGTGTGACATTTCTGCGACTTTAGCTTCTAGAGCATTTTTACAACATTATACATAGGTGCTGAATACATAAAAAGCGACTGTTCAGCGACAGACAAGTCGCATCGGCTGAAAGTAGGCCAGAATGTCAGTCCATGTTGGAGCAGGTTTAGATACAGTCTAAAGTATAGATCTCAAAGTCTGTGCACAGAATTTAGCAAGGGCCTCGCACCTTCTGATGCATCAGGTAGGTGCACAATAGCATAGCCTAACCCTCTGTACTTTGGTCTATATTGATGCGGGACATAGACAGCCAGCTGATGACCAATCCATTAGTGCAATGGATGGCTGGAAGCATTTGTCTTTGCCTTTGCAATACCACAGAAGCAATGCATGGTCAATGTACAGCAATGACACACCTGTGTGAACAGCCAGGAGACCCCCCCCCCCCCCCCATGTTATGTTACATAGTTACATAGTTAGTACGGTCGAAAAAAGACATATGTCCATCAAGTTCAACCAGGGAATTAAGGGGTAGGGGTGTGGCGCGATATTGGGGAAGGGATGAGATTTTATATTTCTTCATAAGCATTAATCTTATTTTGTCAATTAGGAACATTCAGCACCCACCCGCTATCAAGGCAGCTGCCTATCATGTCATGCCCTACCTGCACAGGTGTGCTGGCTACTCAAATGATCCAATTAAGGAGGCCATTTAGTCAGCAGCAGCAGAAGTCCTGTGCCTGGACGCTCCAACAGCGGCCAGACACAAGCAGAAGCAGAAGCAGCAGAAGCAGCAGCAGCACCACCTTTTGTTTTTTGGCTGCAGCAGCAGCAAGGCCCACAGGGCTGGCTAGCTGGCTAGCCAGCAAGCAGGTAGCAATGAAAGTAGGAATCTTTCTTTTTAACCCTGTAAGGGGGTGGTGCACTGTACCCGAAGATACTGCCATATCGGGTCAATGCATAGGGCGACGGAAGCAAGCTTCGAAATCGGCCCCCGTTCTCAAAAATCCATTTAATATATGGTCCCCAGATAGGGGACGTATCAGATATTAAACTGATAAGAACAGATACTACACTTGATCTTAGCCAAAAGGCCGAGAAGCGATAACCGTGAAAGGGGCGGGCCCAACAAGGTGCCCTTCATGGGCACTATCACTGCTTGCTGTCAGGGAGGCTGCCAGACAATTTTCCATGCACACTCTGGGCTGGGGGGCAGTCAACCACCAGTACACACAGCAGAACCTAAACCCATACCATTATTGCTAAGCAGCAAGACAGGGGCCCATTGCACTCCCACGGGGCCTTTTTAAATGCAATCCATAACCCGGATTTGCCAGGAACCCTTCTTACTCCTCCTACTTGCATGTGACACTGGGCTTAGGATCTGCATAGGAAACACACACACAAGCACACACCTACCTTTGTTGCCTACAGATGCCTCCTTGGCTGTCCCCAAACGGTATCAAACCAACACCCACGGGAAGCTGTAAGCATAGAGGACATGCCTGCACCCCATTGGACTTACCTGTGTGGGTTAAATCCGGGTTATTTGACAACCTATGGCGGTGATGGTTCTGCTCAGGCAGAGCAGTGCTGATGCTCCTCATAAAGCTGTCGCTGCTGTGAAGGTTCTAGGTGACATCACAAATCCCTATGGTTACATACACAACAAAGCTGGGTTGTTGTTGTTTACACTCTGCAAGGCCTGTGGAAGTGAGTGACATCATAGCACTGTAGTTCTGAGGGTTCTAGATGGATGCAACAATCTCCTGTTGCTTCTATGAAGGCCATAATAGACGACATCACCAAACAGCTCCATAGTCACATACACAGCAAAGGAGAGATGTTGTTTACACCTAGTGATGTCAGTGGTATTGAGTGACATCACAGCACAGTGCTAAGGCTCCTGGGCCTGGACACAGCAGCGGCTGCAATATCTCAACGGAGAATACGTTTATATATATGTGTGTGTGTGCGCGTATATATATATATATATATATATATATATATATTTCTCCGCCGAAATCACTTTTAAACCCATTTCCACCTTTTTTTCCCTTCTCTTCCTCTTACTTTTTTTTCACGTTTTTTTACGTTTTTCTCCTTTTCGCCTCTTTTCTGGGCATATTATTCTTCTTTTTCTTCTTTTTTTTCGTCTAATGCATACCCCATCAGTGCAGCAATGCTTATTCAATACCGCCAGCAGATGGAGACACTGGGGGATAATTTTCTAAGGATTTATACTGATTTTTCCTGTCTGAATTTGTCGCACAGAAAGTTGCAGGCCAAATATGTGTGACATTTCTGCGACTTTAGCTTCTAGAGCATTTTTACAACATTATACATAGGTGCTGAATACATAAAAAGCGACTGTTCAGCGACAGACAAGTCGCATCGGCTGAAAGTAGGCCAGAATGTCAGTCCATGTTGGAGCAGGTTTAGATACAGTCTAAAGTATAGATCTCAAAGTCTGTGCACAGAATTTAGCAAGGGCCTCGCACCTTCTGATGCATCAGGTAGGTGCACAATAGCATAGCCTAACCCTCTGTACTTTGGTCTATATTGATGCGGGACATAGACAGCCAGCTGATGACCAATCCATTAGTGCAATGGATGGCTGGAAGCATTTGTCTTTGCCTTTGCAATACCACAGAAGCAATGCATGGTCAATGTACAGCAATGACACACCTGTGTGAACAGCCAGGAGACCCCCCCCCCCCCCATGTTATGTTACATAGTTACATAGTTAGTACGGTCGAAAAAAGACATATGTCCATCAAGTTCAACCAGGGAATTAATGGGTAGGGGTGTGGCGCGATATTGGGGAAGGGATGAGATTTTATATTTCTTCATAAGCATTAATCTTATTTTGTCAATTAGGAACATTCAGCACCCACCCGCTATCAAGGCAGCTGCCTATCATGTCATGCCCTACCTGCACAGGTGTGCTGGCTACTCAAATGATCCAATTAAGGAGGCCATTTAGTCAGCAGCAGCAGAAGTCCTGTGCCTGGACGCTCCAACAGCGGCCAGACACAAGCAGAAGCAGAAGCAGCAGAAGCAGCAGCAGCACCACCTTTTGTTTTTTGGCTGCAGCAGCAGCAAGGCCCACAGGGCTGGCTAGCTGGCTAGCCAGCAAGCAGGTAGCAATGAAAGTAGGAATCTTTCTTTTTAACCCTGTAAGGGGGTGGTGCACTGTACCCGAAGATACTGCCATATCGGGTCAATGCATAGGGCGACGGAAGCAAGCTTCGAAATCGGCCCCCGTTCTCAAAAATCCATTTAATATATGGTCCCCAGATAGGGGACGTATCAGATATTAAACTGATAAGAACAGATACTACACTTGATCTTAGCCAAAAGGCCGAGAAGCGATAACCGTGAAAGGGGCGGGCCCAACAAGGTGCCCTTCATGGGCACTATCACTGCTTGCTGTCAGGGAGGCTGCCAGACAATTTTCCATGCACACTCTGGGCTGGGGGGCAGTCAACCACCAGTACACACAGCAGAACCTAAACCCATACCATTATTGCTAAGCAGCAAGACAGGGGCCCATTGCACTCCCACGGGGCCTTTTTAAATGCAATCCATAACCCGGATTTGCCAGGAACCCTTCTTACTCCTCCTACTTGCATGTGACACTGGGCTTAGGATCTGCATAGGAAACACACACACAAGCACACACCTACCTTTGTTGCCTGCAGATGCCTCCTTGGCTGTCCCCAAACGGTATCAAACCAACACCCACGGGAAGCTGTAAGCATAGAGGACATGCCTGCACCCCATTGGACTTACCTGTGTGGGTTAAATCCGGGTTATTTGACAACCTATGGCGGTGATGGTTCTGCTCAGGCAGAGCAGTGCTGATGCTCCTCATAAAGCTGTCGCTGCTGTGAAGGTTCTAGGTGACATCACAAATCCCTATGGTTACATACACAACAAAGCTGGGTTGTTGTTGTTTACACTCTGCAAGGCCTGTGGAAGTGAGTGACATCATAGCACTGTAGTTCTGAGGGTTCTAGATGGATGCAACAATCTCCTGTTGCTTCTATGAAGGCCGTAATAGACGACATCACCAAACAGCTCCATAGTCACATACAAAGCAAAGGAGAGATGTTGTTTACACCTAGTGATGTCAGTGGTATTGAGTGACATCACAGCACAGTGCTAAGGCTCCTGGGCCTGGACACAGCAGCGGCTGCAATATCTCAACGGAGAATACGTTTATATATATGTGTGTGTGTGCGCGTATATATATATATATATATATATATATATATATATATATTTCTCCGCCGAAATCACTTTTAAACCCATTTCCACCTTTTTTTCCCTTCTCTTCCTCTTACTTTTTTTTCACGTTTTTTTACGTTTTTCTCCTTTTCGCCTCTTTTCTGGGCGTATTATTCTTCTTTTTCTTCTTTTTTTTCGTCTAATGCATACCCCATCAGTGCAGCAATGCTTATTCAATACCGCCAGCAGATGGAGACACTGGGGGATAATTTTCTAAGGATTTATACTGATTTTTCCTGTCTGAATTTGTCGCACAGAAAGTTGCAGGCCAAATATGTGTGACATTTCTGCGACTTTAGCTTCTAGAGCATTTTTACAACATTATACATAGGTGCTGAATACATAAAAAGCGACTGTTCAGCGACAGACAAGTCGCATCGGCTGAAAGTAGGCCAGAATGTCAGTCCATGTTGGAGCAGGTTTAGATACAGTCTAAAGTATAGATCTCAAAGTCTGTGCACAGAATTTAGCAAGGGCCTCGCACCTTCTGATGCATCAGGTAGGTGCACAATAGCATAGCCTAACCCTCTGTACTTTGGTCTATATTGATGCGGGACATAGACAGCCAGCTGATGACCAATCCATTAGTGCAATGGATGGCTGGAAGCATTTGTCTTTGCCTTTGCAATACCACAGAAGCAATGCATGGTCAATGTACAGCAATGACACACCTGTGTGAACAGCCAGGAGACCCCCCCCCCCCCCCCCATGTTATGTTACATAGTTACATAGTTAGTACGGTCGAAAAAAGACATATGTCCATCAAGTTCAACCAGGGAATTAAGGGGTAGGGGTGTGGCGCGATATTGGGGAAGGGATGAGATTTTATATTTCTTCATAAGCATTAATCTTATTTTGTCAATTAGGAACATTCAGCACCCACCCGCTATCAAGGCAGCTGCCTATCATGTCATGCCCTACCTGCACAGGTGTGCTGGCTACTCAAATGATCCAATTAAGGAGGCCATTTAGTCAGCAGCAGCAGAAGTCCTGTGCCTGGACGCTCCAACAGCGGCCAGACACAAGCAGAAGCAGAAGCAGCAGAAGCAGCAGCAGCACCACCTTTTGTTTTTTGGCTGCAGCAGCAGCAAGGCCCACAGGGCTGGCTAGCTGGCTAGCCAGCAAGCAGGTAGCAATGAAAGTAGGAATCTTTCTTTTTAACCCTGTAAGGGGGTGGTGCACTGTACCCGAAGATACTGCCATATCGGGTCAATGCATAGGGCGACGGAAGCAAGCTTCGAAATCGGCCCCCGTTCTCAAAAATCCATTTAATATATGGTCCCCAGATAGGGGACGTATCAGATATTAAACTGATAAGAACAGATACTACACTTGATCTTAGCCAAAAGGCCGAGAAGCGATAACCGTGAAAGGGGCGGGCCCAACAAGGTGCCCTTCATGGGCACTATCACTGCTTGCTGTCAGGGAGGCTGCCAGACAATTTTCCATGCACACTCTGGGCTGGGGGGCAGTCAACCACCAGTACACACAGCAGAACCTAAACCCATACCATTATTGCTAAGCAGCAAGACAGGGGCCCATTGCACTCCCACGGGGCCTTTTTAAATGCAATCCATAACCCGGATTTGCCAGGAACCCTTCTTACTCCTCCTACTTGCATGTGACACTGGGCTTAGGATCTGCATAGGAAACACACACACAAGCACACACCTACCTTTGTTGCCTGCAGATGCCTCCTTGGCTGTCCCCAAACGGTATCAAACCAACACCCACGGGAAGCTGTAAGCATAGAGGACATGCCTGCACCCCATTGGACTTACCTGTGTGGGTTAAATCCGGGTTATTTGACAACCTATGGCGGTGATGGTTCTGCTCAGGCAGAGCAGTGCTGATGCTCCTCATAAAGCTGTCGCTGCTGTGAAGGTTCTAGGTGACATCACAAATCCCTATGGTTACATACACAAAAAGCTGGGTTGTTGTTGTTTACACTCTGCAAGGCCTGTGGAAGTGAGTGACATCATAGCACTGTAGTTCTGAGGGTTCTAGATGGATGCAACAATCTCCTGTTGCTTCTATGAAGGCCATAATAGACGACATCACCAAACAGCTCCATAGTCACATACACAGCAAAGGAGAGATGTTGTTTACACCTAGTGATGTCAGTGGTATTGAGTGACATCACAGCACAGTGCTAAGGCTCCTGGGCCTGGACACAGCAGCGGCTGCAATATCTCAACGGAGAATACGTTTATATATATGTGTGTGTGTGCGCGTATATATATATATATATATATATATATATATATATATATATATATATTTCTCCGCCGAAATCACTTTTAAACCCATTTCCACCTTTTTTTCCCTTCTCTTCCTCTTACTTTTTTTTCACGTTTTTTTACGTTTTTCTCCTTTTCGCCTCTTTTCTGGGCGTATTATTCTTCTTTTTCTTCTTTTTTTTCGTCTAATGCATACCCCATCAGTGCAGCAATGCTTATTCAATACCGCCAGCAGATGGAGACACTGGGGGATAATTTTCTAAGGATTTATACTGATTTTTCCTGTCTGAATTTGTCGCACAGAAAGTTGCAGGCCAAATATGTGTGACATTTCTGCGACTTTAGCTTCTAGAGCATTTTTACAACATTATACATAGGTGCTGAATACATAAAAAGCGACTGTTCAGCGACAGACAAGTCGCATCGGCTGAAAGTAGGCCAGAATGTCAGTCCATGTTGGAGCAGGTTTAGATACAGTCTAAAGTATAGATCTCAAAGTCTGTGCACAGAATTTAGCAAGGGCCTCGCACCTTCTGATGCATCAGGTAGGTGCACAATAGCATAGCCTAACCCTCTGTACTTTGGTCTATATTGATGCGGGACATAGACAGCCAGCTGATGACCAATCCATTAGTGCAATGGATGGCTGGAAGCATTTGTCTTTGCCTTTGCAATACCACAGAAGCAATGCATGGTCAATGTACAGCAATGACACACCTGTGTGAACAGCCAGGAGACCCCCCCCCCCCCCCATGTTATGTTACATAGTTACATAGTTAGTACGGTCGAAAAAAGACATATGTCCATCAAGTTCAACCAGGGAATTAAGGGGTAGGGGTGTGGCGCGATATTGGGGAAGGGATGAGATTTTATATTTCTTCATAAGCATTAATCTTATTTTGTCAATTAGGAACATTCAGCACCCACCCGCTATCAAGGCAGCTGCCTATCATGTCATGCCCTACCTGCACAGGTGTGCTGGCTACTCAAATGATCCAATTAAGGAGGCCATTTAGTCAGCAGCAGCAGAAGTCCTGTGCCTGGACGCTCCAACAGCGGCCAGACACAAGCAGAAGCAGAAGCAGCAGAAGCAGCAGCAGCACCACCTTTTGTTTTTTGGCTGCAGCAGCAGCAAGGCCCACAGGGCTGGCTAGCTGGCTAGCCAGCAAGCAGGTAGCAATGAAAGTAGGAATCTTTCTTTTTAACCCTGTAAGGGGGTGGTGCACTGTACCCGAAGATACTGCCATATCGGGTCAATGCATAGGGCGACGGAAGCAAGCTTCGAAATCGGCCCCCGTTCTCAAAAATCCATTTAATATATGGTCCCCAGATAGGGGACGTATCAGATATTAAACTGATAAGAACAGATACTACACTTGATCTTAGCCAAAAGGCCGAGAAGCGATAACCGTGAAAGGGGCGGGCCCAACAAGGTGCCCTTCATGGGCACTATCACTGCTTGCTGTCAGGGAGGCTGCCAGACAATTTTCCATGCACACTCTGGGCTGGGGGGCAGTCAACCACCAGTACACACAGCAGAACCTAAACCCATACCATTATTGCTAAGCAGCAAGACAGGGGCCCATTGCACTCCCACGGGGCCTTTTTAAATGCAATCCATAACCCGGATTTGCCAGGAACCCTTCTTACTCCTCCTACTTGCATGTGACACTGGGCTTAGGATCTGCATAGGAAACACACACACAAGCACACACCTACCTTTGTTGCCTACAGATGCCTCCTTGGCTGTCCCCAAACGGTATCAAACCAACACCCACGGGAAGCTGTAAGCATAGAGGACATGCCTGCACCCCATTGGACTTACCTGTGTGGGTTAAATCCGGGTTATTTGACAACCTATGGCGGTGATGGTTCTGCTCAGGCAGAGCAGTGCTGATGCTCCTCATAAAGCTGTCGCTGCTGTGAAGGTTCTAGGTGACATCACAAATCCCTATGGTTACATACACAACAAAGCTGGGTTGTTGTTGTTTACACTCTGCAAGGCCTGTGGAAGTGAGTGACATCATAGCACTGTAGTTCTGAGGGTTCTAGATGGATGCAACAATCTCCTGTTGCTTCTATGAAGGCCATAATAGACGACATCACCAAACAGCTCCATAGTCACATACACAGCAAAGGAGAGATGTTGTTTACACCTAGTGATGTCAGTGGTATTGAGTGACATCACAGCACAGTGCTAAGGCTCCTGGGCCTGGACACAGCAGCGGCTGCAATATCTCAACGGAGAATACGTTTATATATATGTGTGTGTGTGCGCGTATATATATATATATATATATATATATATATATATATATATTTCTCCGCCGAAATCACTTTTAAACCCATTTCCACCTTTTTTTCCCTTCTCTTCCTCTTACTTTTTTTTCACGTTTTTTTACGTTTTTCTCCTTTTCGCCTCTTTTCTGGGCGTATTATTCTTCTTTTTCTTCTTTTTTTTCGTCTAATGCATACCCCATCAGTGCAGCAATGCTTATTCAATACCGCCAGCAGATGGAGACACTGGGGGATAATTTTCTAAGGATTTATACTGATTTTTCCTGTCTGAATTTGTCGCACAGAAAGTTGCAGGCCAAATATGTGTGACATTTCTGCGACTTTAGCTTCTAGAGCATTTTTACAACATTATACATAGGTGCTGAATACATAAAAAGCGACTGTTCAGCGACAGACAAGTCGCATCGGCTGAAAGTAGGCCAGAATGTCAGTCCATGTTGGAGCAGGTTTAGATACAGTCTAAAGTATAGATCTCAAAGTCTGTGCACAGAATTTAGCAAGGGCCTCGCACCTTCTGATGCATCAGGTAGGTGCACAATAGCATAGCCTAACCCTCTGTACTTTGGTCTATATTGATGCGGGACATAGACAGCCAGCTGATGACCAATCCATTAGTGCAATGGATGGCTGGAAGCATTTGTCTTTGCCTTTGCAATACCACAGAAGCAATGCATGGTCAATGTACAGCAATGACACACCTGTGTGAACAGCCAGGAGACCC
The DNA here is from genome assembly GCF_029499605.1 of Hyla sarda. Taxonomy (NCBI): domain Eukaryota; kingdom Metazoa; phylum Chordata; class Amphibia; order Anura; family Hylidae; genus Hyla; species Hyla sarda. The sequence continues at coordinate 138,106 of NW_026608165.1, read as the reverse complement.
CCCCCCCCCCCCATGTTATGTTACATAGTTACATAGTTAGTACGGTCGAAAAAAGACATATGTCCATCAAGTTCAACCAGGGAATTAATGGGTAGGGGTGTGGCGCGATATTGGGGAAGGGATGAGATTTTATATTTCTTCATAAGCATTAATCTTATTTTGTCAATTAGGAACATTCAGCACCCACCCGCTATCAAGGCAGCTGCCTATCATGTCATGCCCTACCTGCACAGGTGTGCTGGCTACTCAAATGATCCAATTAAGGAGGCCATTTAGTCAGCAGCAGCAGAAGTCCTGTGCCTGGACGCTCCAACAGCGGCCAGACACAAGCAGAAGCAGAAGCAGCAGAAGCAGCAGCAGCACCACCTTTTGTTTTTTGGCTGCAGCAGCAGCAAGGCCCACAGGGCTGGCTAGCTGGCTAGCCAGCAAGCAGGTAGCAATGAAAGTAGGAATCTTTCTTTTTAACCCTGTAAGGGGGTGGTGCACTGTACCCGAAGATACTGCCATATCGGGTCAATGCATAGGGCGACGGAAGCAAGCTTCGAAATCGGCCCCCGTTCTCAAAAATCCATTTAATATATGGTCCCCAGATAGGGGACGTATCAGATATTAAACTGATAAGAACAGATACTACACTTGATCTTAGCCAAAAGGCCGAGAAGCGATAACCGTGAAAGGGGCGGGCCCAACAAGGTGCCCTTCATGGGCACTATCACTGCTTGCTGTCAGGGAGGCTGCCAGACAATTTTCCATGCACACTCTGGGCTGGGGGGCAGTCAACCACCAGTACACACAGCAGAACCTAAACCCATACCATTATTGCTAAGCAGCAAGACAGGGGCCCATTGCACTCCCACGGGGCCTTTTTAAATGCAATCCATAACCCGGATTTGCCAGGAACCCTTCTTACTCCTCCTACTTGCATGTGACACTGGGCTTAGGATCTGCATAGGAAACACACACACAAGCACACACCTACCTTTGTTGCCTGCAGATGCCTCCTTGGCTGTCCCCAAACGGTATCAAACCAACACCCACGGGAAGCTGTAAGCATAGAGGACATGCCTGCACCCCATTGGACTTACCTGTGTGGGTTAAATCCGGGTTATTTGACAACCTATGGCGGTGATGGTTCTGCTCAGGCAGAGCAGTGCTGATGCTCCTCATAAAGCTGTCGCTGCTGTGAAGGTTCTAGGTGACATCACAAATCCCTATGGTTACATACACAACAAAGCTGGGTTGTTGTTGTTTACACTCTGCAAGGCCTGTGGAAGTGAGTGACATCATAGCACTGTAGTTCTGAGGGTTCTAGATGGATGCAACAATCTCCTGTTGCTTCTATGAAGGCCATAATAGACGACATCACCAAACAGCTCCATAGTCACATACAAAGCAAAGGAGAGATGTTGTTTACACCTAGTGATGTCAGTGGTATTGAGTGACATCACAGCACAGTGCTAAGGCTCCTGGGCCTGGACACAGCAGCGGCTGCAATATCTCAACGGAGAATACGTTTATATATATGTGTGTGTGTGCGCGTATATATATATATATATATATATATATATATATATATATATATATATTTCTCCGCCGAAATCACTTTTAAACCCATTTCCACCTTTTTTTCCCTTCTCTTCCTCTTACTTTTTTTTCACGTTTTTTTACGTTTTTCTCCTTTTCGCCTCTTTTCTGGGCGTATTATTCTTCTTTTTCTTCTTTTTTTTCGTCTAATGCATACCCCATCAGTGCAGCAATGCTTATTCAATACCGCCAGCAGATGGAGACACTGGGGGATAATTTTCTAAGGATTTATACTGATTTTTCCTGTCTGAATTTGTCGCACAGAAAGTTGCAGGCCAAATATGTGTGACATTTCTGCGACTTTAGCTTCTAGAGCATTTTTACAACATTATACATAGGTGCTGAATACATAAAAAGCGACTGTTCAGCGACAGACAAGTCGCATCGGCTGAAAGTAGGCCAGAATGTCAGTCCATGTTGGAGCAGGTTTAGATACAGTCTAAAGTATAGATCTCAAAGTCTGTGCACAGAATTTAGCAAGGGCCTCGCACCTTCTGATGCATCAGGTAGGTGCACAATAGCATAGCCTAACCCTCTGTACTTTGGTCTATATTGATGCGGGACATAGACAGCCAGCTGATAACCAATCCATTAGTGCAATGGATGGCTGGAAGCATTTGTCTTTGCCTTTGCAATACCACAGAAGCAATGCATGGTCAATGTACAGCAATGACACACCTGTGTGAACAGCCAGGAGACCCCCCCCCCCCATGTTATGTTACATAGTTACATAGTTAGTACGGTCGAAAAAAGACATATGTCCATCAAGTTCAACCAGGGAATTAAGGGGTAGGGGTGTGGCGCGATATTGGGGAAGGGATGAGATTTTATATTTCTTCATAAGCATTAATCTTATTTTGTCAATTAGGAACATTCAGCACCCACCCGCTATCAAGGCAGCTGCCTATCATGTCATGCCCTACCTGCACAGGTGTGCTGGCTACTCAAATGATCCAATTAAGGAGGCCATTTAGTCAGCAGCAGCAGAAGTCCTGTGCCTGGACGCTCCAACAGCGGCCAGACACAAGCAGAAGCAGAAGCAGCAGAAGCAGCAGCAGCACCACCTTTTGTTTTTTGGCTGCAGCAGCAGCAAGGCCCACAGGGCTGGCTAGCTGGCTAGCCAGCAAGCAGGTAGCAATGAAAGTAGGAATCTTTCTTTTTAACCCTGTAAGGGGGTGGTGCACTGTACCCGAAGATACTGCCATATCGGGTCAATGCATAGGGCGACGGAAGCAAGCTTCGAAATCGGCCCCCGTTCTCAAAAATCCATTTAATATATGGTCCCCAGATAGGGGACGTATCAGATATTAAACTGATAAGAACAGATTTTTTGATTGAAAGAGCTTTATTTACCGTTCAGTCATTACAAGTCGTACAATAAATTACAGTCACACAAAGCATGATAGTACAATACACAGCAAAGGTTCCCTAAGCTATACATCGCACACCATGCTACTCTAACATTCAGCTCAATCCTGCAATATAAAGGCACAAGAGATCAAACAAAAACCAAATAATACAATCTGTGATCGGGGTAGGGGTGTGGGCGACTATGTGGGGGTAGGGAGGGGGCGGATCACAGGGCCAAACTGTTGGGCTGTATCTTCAGGGAGACATGGGAGAAGGAGAGGGGTCTTCACTCCTCTTCTTCCTCATCAACGGCCGAGCTGTCCAAGATGGAATAGTCTCTAAGCAGGTTCTTGATGAACCTGCGGCAGTCCCGGACGGACATGTTTTCCCTGTTGATCACGAGGCGGTTCCTGGCAAGCCACACTGCGTCCTTAAAACAGTTCATAAGGCGCCAGGCCTCCTGGATGGCCTCCACGTCGTGGGTCCCAGGGAACAGGCCGTAAAGCACCGAATGGTACGATAGGCAGCTCCTGGGCACTGAGTCTCTGAGTTCCTGTTCTAGGGCGTCCAACAGACCCTGTGCAAAGGGGCACTGCCAAAACACGTGGAAAGATGTTTCCTCCACGTAGGGGCAACGGGGGCAGTACCGGGTCTTGCACAGGTTGCGGGCATGCATGAATGACCTGAGAGAGAGACCTCCCATGACGGCCATCCACGACAAGTCCTTGTGTCCATTGGTAAGCCGCTTTGAGGCCACATTGTTCCAAACTGTCTCTGCAGTGGCTGCGGGGAGTCCCGGAACCAGCTCGGTCGAGTCCTTAGCTCGGATGAGCTTGTGGATTGTCTTTGGCTTCCATAGGTCTGGTTTCAGTCCTTCCAGCTGGTGCTCCCTCACAAACCGGACAACATCCCCATAGAACCAGGGAGTGTTCCAGTTGTAAGGGATGGAGCTGTCCCACTTGTCCCAGCCCAGCTGTCTCCAGAGGGGCATGAGAAGCAAGCGAGACATGGACCTGCCCGCTGAGCCAGTCTTTTCTACAAGAGTCCGCTGCACCGTGACACATGCAAAGGAGGCCCTCAGCAGAGCGGGGATGTCGGGTATTCCCTTCCCACCCTTGCGGGGTTCCTTGTACATCACGGTCCTCTTGACTCTGTCCATTTTGCCCCAGACGAAGCCAAACACTGTCCGGGTGATGGCCTTGCAAACGGTGGTATGGGGAGGCCAGGCCTGTGCGGTATATTGGAGCACAGGCAAAACTTCACTCCGCAGGACAAGTGCCTTGCCTTCCATCGTGAGCTTTCTGGAGCTCCACAGTCCGATCTTCGAGTTTATCCTTCCTAGTCGGTCTTGCCAAGACTTAAGGGCCGCTCCTTCCTTCCCGAACCAGACTCCAAGAATTTGAATGAAGTCCGGCTTAATAGTAAAGGGGAAGGGGGCGGAAGAAGCCAGGTGCCATTCCCCGAAGAGCATGGCCTCCGACTTCCCGCAGTTGACTTTTGCCCCCGAAGCTCTGCCGAAGTCCTCGCAGGTCTGGACGAGTGCAGTCACCGAACGCTGGTCAGCGCAGAAGACGGTCACGTCGTCCATGTAGAGCGAGCACTTGACCTCGTGGCGATCTGGTCCTGGTGCGGTGATCCCTCTGATCTCTCCATTCTGCCGGATAGTCTCAGCGAAGAGCTCTATAACACAAACAAAAAGGAGAGGTGAAAGAGGGCAGCCTTGTCTAACCCCTGAAAGAATAGGAAAGGGGTCAGTCTTCCAGCCGTTCACCAACACCGTGCTGTAAATGTCAAAATACATAACGTTAACAAAAGAGCAAAACATATTCCCCAGACCCAGCCTGCGCAAAACCCTGTCCATGAATGCGTGGGAGACACGGTCGAACGCCTTCTCCTGATCTAAGCTGACCAGGGCGGCGCGGCCCCCGCGGTCCTGGATGTAATGGACCGTGTCTCTCACAAGGGCAAGGCTGTCGGCAATCCTGCGGCCAGGAATGCTGCAGGTCTGGTCCGGATGGACGATCTGCCCCATGACAGGTTTCAGCCTGTTGGCCAGCACCTTGGCGAGGATCTTGTAGTCCACGTTCAGGAGAGAGATGGGACGCCAGTTTTTCAGGTCACATCTCTCCCCCTTCCGCTTATACAAGATCGTGATCATCCCTTCCCTCAACGACGGAGGCATTCTGCCCCCCACCACCATCTCCTCGTACACCTCCAACAGGTCCGGACAGATCAGGTCACCCAGCGCTACGTAGAGCTCGGCCGGGAGACCGTCACTGCCCGGGGTCCTGCCGGGCTTAAAGGATTTAGCGGCAGAGAGCAGCTCCCCCACCGTCAAGGGATCGTCCATAGCCGCCGCACCTGCGGGATCAACAACGTTAGTGACACCTGACAGGAACCTCTCGGCGGCTTCGGGGTCGGATGACTTGGGGGCGTAGAGGTTGCTGTAGAAGTCGTGGACGACCCCCATCACTTCCTCCTTGCCGCTCCTCATGTGTCCGGTCTCATCTCGTAGCTCAGTCAGGGGCGTGTGGCCGGCATGGAGCTTCCTGAAAAAGAAAGAGTTACATTTCTCACCCTTCTCCAGGTTCTCCACCTTGGAACGAAAGACGATTCGCTTGGATTCCTCCTCAAAGTGCCTTTTCAAGCTCTTTTTGGTCTCCTCCAGCTCCTCGCTGACGTCCCAGCCACACTGGAGCAGGTCCTGCAGGGACCGCAGCTCGCGCTGCAGTTTCCTCAAGTCCCACTTCTTCGCACACGCCTGTTGTCTGCCTTTTGCCTGAAAGAAACAACGGAATTCGACTTTAACATATTCCCACCAATCGCTGATGCACTTGAACAGACATTTGTCATTTCGCCATACAAGGTAAGCATCCCTAAGTTCCTCCATGACCTCCCTCTGCTCCAACAGGGCACAATTCAACTTCCAGGAGCCCGGGCCAGGTGGGAATCCATGGCCCAGAGTCCCCCGGAATCGAATGGCCCTGTGGTCAGAGAAGAAGCAGGGGACCATAGAGTACGACACCTTTCTGACTGCTCTCGAAGTGAAGATGAAGTCTATCCGAGAACGGAGCGAACCATCGGGGCGGCTCCACGTATAGTTTACGGAGCCGTTCCCGACGGACCCGACAACGTCCTGCAAGGATGCCTCCGTCACCATCTCAATCAGCAGTTTAGACGTCACGTCCAGGTTGGCGGATGTGCCAGAACTGCGCCCGTCCACCTCAATGGGGCAGTTGAAGTCACCACCCAACACTACTGCTCTAGTGGTGGCGAGTTCAGCCCGCAGGGCCTGGAGAACCTCCAGTCGGACATCCCTCTCAGGGGAGGCATACACGTTGATGAGCCGCACGGGCTCACCCGCCCAGGAACCGTCTGCGACAAGAAGTCTGCCACAGACGAGCTCCCGGACGGAATCAAGTGCAAAGTTACCTCCCCTGATCAGGATGGCCACCCCCGCAGACCTATTGTCGCCCCCACCAGACCAGTAGGAAGGGCCGTGAGGCCACTGCCTGGCCAGATGGTTGTAAGACCTAGAAGCAGACAAAGCACATTCCTGCAACATGTAAACATCACACCTCTGGGAATCTAAGAACGTAAGAACAGTCTGAAATCTAAACCAAGCTCTAATACTCCTCACATTAATGCAGAAGATGTTGAGATCAGCCATGGGAATAAAAAGAGAGGTTAGTTCTGATACTAGTTACCAGTCTGGTCGGACGGGTCCTCTTCTCTGGCGCCTGTCGGCTCCTGTGGCTTCTCGTAGCGCCCTTCCAAGAACTCGTCGTAGACCGTGTTGGACGGAGTGTCCAGGATTTTCTTAACCTCTGGGTCCTGCAGCAGCTCCTCCATAGATTGAGCTTGGACTGGCTCTGCTTGGACCTGCTCCACTTGGGCCTGCTCCATCACCTCCTCTCCTTCTGAAGCCTCAAGGCTCTCGCAGACCTGCTCCATCTCCTCCTCCTCATCTGAAGCTTGAGGGGTCTCGCAGGTCTCGATTATCTTTCTTTTGTGGGACTCTTCTGATACGTTGTCCCTTCCTTTCCTCTTCCTCTGTATGGTACCTGGGGGAGGAAGCACAGGAAAGTCCTCCGAAGGGCGGGCACCAGCAGCTGGAGGGGGGTTAGGTGCTGCTGGGCCAGGAGAGAAAGGAGGCTGGGTGGGGCGGGGGGCAGGAGAGAGTGCCCGGGCAGGGGAGGACGGGGCAGGGGTGGGCCGGGCAGGGGAGGACGGGGCAGGGGTGGGCCGGGCAGGGGAGGACGGGGCAGGGGTGGGCCGGGGTGGGGTACGGGGGGCAGGGGTGGGGCGGGATGGGGCAGGAGGGGCAGGGGTGGGACGGGATGGGGTAGGAGGGGCAGGGGTGGGACGGGATGGGGCAGGAGGGGCAGGGGTGGGACGGGATGGGGCAGGGGTGGGACGGGATGGGGCAGGGGTGGGGCGGGATGGGGCAGGAGATGGGGCGGGAGGGGCAGGGGATGGGGCGGGAGGGGCAGGGGAGGGGCGGGACGGGGCAGGGGTGGTGGCTTTCGCCTTCTTACCCTCCTTGGTCGGCTTGGCCATCCGTGGTGTTGGCTCCGGAGCTGGGGCTGGCTTCGGTGCTCTCGCTGCCACAGATGCCCATGTTCTCTCCCTCTGGGGGCAGTCCTTGTAGCTGTGGGCTGCCAGTCCGCAGAGGTTGCAGGTCTTGCTCTTGGGGCAGTCCTTGGTCGTGTGACCTGTCACACGGCAATACCTGCAGGCATCCTCCGTACAGTCCTTGCCCTCGTGGCCCATCTTGCCACATCTCCTGCAGGTCTGCGGCATGTCCGGGTAGAAGATAAGTCCTGTGGAGTTGCCCAAGGAAAATGTCGTTGGCAGGTGCTGTAGTCCGTCTGGAGAAGCAGGGTTCTTGTTGAGTCTGACGACCACAGACCACTTGCAGGTCCAGTATCCGAGTGAGTTCAGGATGCGGGTGGGCTCCCTCACCACGGTGCAGAAGCGCTTCAGGAAGGTCGAGATGTCCGTGCCTGGGGTGTGTGGGTTCCGCATTGAGACCGTCACCCGCCTCTCCTCTCTTTGAATAAGGCAGTTGCCCACAAAGCGAGAGAAAGGGGATTCGGGACTCGCCGCTTTCACCACCTCCCAGTATCTTCTACAGGTCCCAATGGTGGCAAAGGTGATGTAGAAGATTCCCGAAAAGAAGGTTGCTATTCCCAGGGTGTCAGCCGTGGGGAAGCCTTGATCCGCCAGCATCTTCTTGCAGAACACGTCGTGGGACATGTCCGGCACCCTTCCGTCCACGGGCTTGAGCTTCAAGGCAACAGTCTGCCTCATCCAGGGCTCCAGGGTTGGAGCTTCCAGGTTAGGAATTCTGCCGCCCTTCTGCCTTGCCGTGGTGGAGGTTGAAGCTTGCTGTGGTTGGGGCTGGACCTCCAGGCCTTGCCCTGCAGCCTCCTGGGTGGACTTGCTGGTTGAGGCCATGGCTTCTTCCAGCAGGCTCTTTTCCGCTTCCTTGCTTGCTTGTGGAGAGAGGCTTCGCAAAGTCTTCTTTCCCGGGTGGGAGGAGCTATGCAGATCCGGTCCCGGTGGGAGGAGCTATGCAAATCCTTCTCCAGAGGCAGCGAGTTTCTTCGAAAAGATTCTGCGCCGCCTTCCTCTTCGCCGCTGTTCCGGAATTCACTGCCGATTCCCTTCTTCCAGGTTCTTCGTCGGCTTCTTCCGGAGCTGCAGTCTTCAAGATCTTCTCCTTCTTCAGATGTTCCGAGGCAGGCAGGAGACGATCTTCAGGTGGTATGCTCTAGAGAAATGCGGTTCTAATAAGAACGAAAAGTACTGCAATCGTACTACGCAAAATCTCTACCACAATGCTTGGAGTTCTTCAGACCGTAGCGATCATGGTATCTCCCCTGCCAGGTAAGTAAACTGATAAGAACAGATACTACACTTGATCTTAGCCAAAAGGCCGAGAAGCGATAACCGTGAAAGGGGCGGGCCCAACAAGGTGCCCTTCATGGGCACTATCACTGCTTGCTGTCAGGGAGGCTGCCAGACAATTTTCCATGCACACTCTGGGCTGGGGGGCAGTCAACCACCAGTACACACAGCAGAACCTAAACCCATACCATTATTGCTAAGCAGCAAGACAGGGGCCCATTGCACTCCCACGGGGCCTTTTTAAATGCAATCCATAACCCGGATTTGCCAGGAACCCTTCTTACTCCTCCTACTTGCATGTGACACTGGGCTTAGGATCTGCATAGGAAACACACACACAAGCACACACCTACCTTTGTTGCCTGCAGATGCCTCCTTGGCTGTCCCCAAACGGTATCAAACCAACACCCACGGGAAGCTGTAAGCATAGAGGACATGCCTGCACCCCATTGGACTTACCTGTGTGGGTTAAATCCGGGTTATTTGACAACCTATGGCGGTGATGGTTCTGCTCAGGCAGAGCAGTGCTGATGCTCCTCATAAAGCTGTCGCTGCTGTGAAGGTTCTAGGTGACATCACAAATCCCTATGGTTACATACACAACAAAGCTGGGTTGTTGTTGTTTACACTCTGCAAGGCCTGTGGAAGTGAGTGACATCATAGCACTGTAGTTCTGAGGGTTCTAGATGGATGCAACAATCTCCTGTTGCTTCTATGAAGGCCATAATAGACGACATCACCAAACAGCTCCATAGTCACATACACAGCAAAGGAGAGATGTTGTTTACACCTAGTGATGTCAGTGGTATTGAGTGACATCACAGCACAGTGCTAAGGCTCCTGGGCCTGGACACAGCAGCGGCTGCAATATCTCAACGGAGAATACGTTTATATATATGTGTGTGTGTGCGCGTATATATATATATATATATATATATATATATATATATATATATATTTCTCCGCCGAAATCACTTTTAAACCCATTTCCACCTTTTTTTCCCTTCTCTTCCTCTTACTTTTTTTTCACGTTTTTTTACGTTTTTCTCCTTTTCGCCTCTTTTCTGGGCGTATTATTCTTCTTTTTCTTCTTTTTTTTCGTCTAATGCATACCCCATCAGTGCAGCAATGCTTATTCAATACCGCCAGCAGATGGAGACACTGGGGGATAATTTTCTAAGGATTTATACTGATTTTTCCTGTCTGAATTTGTCGCACAGAAAGTTGCAGGCCAAATATGTGTGACATTTCTGCGACTTTAGCTTCTAGAGCATTTTTACAACATTATACATAGGTGCTGAATACATAAAAAGCGACTGTTCAGCGACAGACAAGTCGCATCGGCTGAAAGTAGGCCAGAATGTCAGTCCATGTTGGAGCAGGTTTAGATACAGTCTAAAGCATAGATCTCAAAGTCTGTGCACAGAATTTAGCAAGGGCCTCGCACCTTCTGATGCATCAGGTAGGTGCACAATAGCATAGCCTAACCCTCTGTACTTTGGTCTATATTGATGCGGGACATAGACAGCCAGCTGATGACCAATCCATTAGTGCAATGGATGGCTGGAAGCATTTGTCTTTGCCTTTGCAATACCACAGAAGCAATGCATGGTCAATGTACAGCAATGACACACCTGTGTGAACAGCCAGGAGACCCCCCCCCCCCCATGTTATGTTACATAGTTACATAGTTAGTACGGTCGAAAAAAGACATATGTCCATCAAGTTCAACCAGGGAATTAAGGGGTAGGGGTGTGGCGCGATATTGGGGAAGGGATGAGATTTTATATTTCTTCATAAGCATTAATCTTATTTTGTCAATTAGGAACATTCAGCACCCACCCGCTATCAAGGCAGCTGCCTATCATGTCATGCCCTACCTGCACAGGTGTGCTGGCTACTCAAATGATCCAATTAAGGAGGCCATTTAGTCAGCAGCAGCAGAAGTCCTGTGCCTGGACGCTCCAACAGCGGCCAGACACAAGCAGAAGCAGAAGCAGCAGCAGCACCACCTTTTGTTTTTTGGCTGCAGCAGCAGCAAGGCCCACAGGGCTGGCTAGCTGGCTAGCCAGCAAGCAGGTAGCAATGAAAGTAGGAATCTTTCTTTTTAACCCTGTAAGGGGGTGGTGCACTGTACCCGAAGATACTGCCATATCGGGTCAATGCATAGGGCGACGGAAGCAAGCTTCGAAATCGGCCCCCGTTCTCAAAAATCCATTTAATATATGGTCCCCAGATAGGGGACGTATCAGATATTAAACTGATAAGAACAGATACTACACTTGATCTTAGCCAAAAGGCCGAGAAGCGATAACCGTGAAAGGGGCGGGCCCAACAAGGTGCCCTTCATGGGCACTATCACTGCTTGCTGTCAGGGAGGCTGCCAGACAATTTTCCATGCACACTCTGGGCTGGGGGGCAGTCAACCACCAGTACACACAGCAGAACCTAAACCCATACCATTATTGCTAAGCAGCAAGACAGGGGCCCATTGCACTCCCACGGGGCCTTTTTAAATGCAATCCATAACCCGGATTTGCCAGGAACCCTTCTTACTCCTCCTACTTGCATGTGACACTGGGCTTAGGATCTGCATAGGAAACACACACACAAGCACACACCTACCTTTGTTGCCTGCAGATGCCTCCTTGGCTGTCCCCAAACGGTATCAAACCAACACCCACGGGAAGCTGTAAGCATAGAGGACATGCCTGCACCCCATTGGACTTACCTGTGTGGGTTAAATCCGGGTTATTTGACAACCTATGGCGGTGATGGTTCTGCTCAGGCAGAGCAGTGCTGATGCTCCTCATAAAGCTGTCGCTGCTGTGAAGGTTCTAGGTGACATCACAAATCCCTATGGTTACATACACAACAAAGCTGGGTTGTTGTTGTTTACACTCTGCAAGGCCTGTGGAAGTGAGTGACATCATAGCACTGTAGTTCTGAGGGTTCTAGATGGATGCAACAATCTCCTGTTGCTTCTATGAAGGCCATAATAGACGACATCACCAAACAGCTCCATAGTCACATACACAGCAAAGGAGAGATGTTGTTTACACCTAGTGATGTCAGTGGTATTGAGTGACATCACAGCACAGTGCTAAGGCTCCTGGGCCTGGACACAGCAGCGGCTGCAATATCTCAACGGAGAATACGTTTATATATATGTGTGTGTGTGCGCGTATATATATATATATATATATATATATATATATATATATATTTCTCCGCCGAAATCACTTTTAAACCCATTTCCACCTTTTTTTCCCTTCTCTTCCTCTTACTTTTTTTCACGTTTTTTTACGTTTTTCTCCTTTTCGCCTCTTTTCTGGGCGTATTATTCTTCTTTTTCTTCTTTTTTTTCGTCTAATGCATACCCCATCAGTGCAGCAATGCTTATTCAATACCGCCAGCAGATGGAGACACTGGGGGATAATTTTCTAAGGATTTATACTGATTTTTCCTGTCTGAATTTGTCGCACAGAAAGTTGCAGGCCAAATATGTGTGACATTTCTGCGACTTTAGCTTCTAGAGCATTTTTACAACATTATACATAGGTGCTGAATACATAAAAAGCGACTGTTCAGCGACAGACAAGTCGCATCGGCTGAAAGTAGGCCAGAATGTCAGTCCATGTTGGAGCAGGTTTAGATACAGTCTAAAGTATAGATCTCAAAGTCTGTGCACAGAATTTAGCAAGGGCCTCGCACCTTCTGATGCATCAGGTAGGTGCACAATAGCATAGCCTAACCCTCTGTACTTTGGTCTATATTGATGCGGGACATAGACAGCCAGCTGATGACCAATCCATTAGTGCAATGGATGGCTGGAAGCATTTGTCTTTGCCTTTGCAATACCACAGAAGCAATGCATGGTCAATGTACAGCAATGACACACCTGTGTGAACAGCCAGGAGACCCCCCCCCCCCCCCCATGTTATGTTACATAGTTACATAGTTAGTACGGTCGAAAAAAGACATATGTCCATCAAGTTCAACCAGGGAATTAAGGGGTAGGGGTGTGGCGCGATATTGGGGAAGGGATGAGATTTTATATTTCTTCATAAGCATTAATCTTATTTTGTCAATTAGGAACATTCAGCACCCACCCGCTATCAAGGCAGCTGCCTATCATGTCATGCCCTACCTGCACAGGTGTGCTGGCTACTCAAATGATCCAATTAAGGAGGCCATTTAGTCAGCAGCAGCAGAAGTCCTGTGCCTGGACGCTCCAACAGCGGCCAGACACAAGCAGAAGCAGAAGCAGCAGAAGCAGCAGCAGCACCACCTTTTGTTTTTTGGCTGCAGCAGCAGCAAGGCCCACAGGGCTGGCTAGCTGGCTAGCCAGCAAGCAGGTAGCAATGAAAGTAGGAATCTTTCTTTTTAACCCTGTAAGGGGGTGGTGCACTGTACCCGAAGATACTGCCATATCGGGTCAATGCATAGGGCGACGGAAGCAAGCTTCGAAATCGGCCCCCGTTCTCAAAAATCCATTTAATATATGGTCCCCAGATAGGGGACGTATCAGATATTAAACTGATAAGAACAGATACTACACTTGATCTTAGCCAAAAGGCCGAGAAGCGATAACCGTGAAAGGGGCGGGCCCAACAAGGTGCCCTTCATGGGCACTATCACTGCTTGCTGTCAGGGAGGCTGCCAGACAATTTTCCATGCACACTCTGGGCTGGGGGGCAGTCAACCACCAGTACACACAGCAGAACCTAAACCCATACCATTATTGCTAAGCAGCAAGACAGGGGCCCATTGCACTCCCACGGGGCCTTTTTAAATGCAATCCATAACCCGGATTTGCCAGGAACCCTTCTTACTCCTCCTACTTGCATGTGACACTGGGCTTAGGATCTGCATAGGAAACACACACACAAGCACACACCTACCTTTGTTGCCTGCAGATGCCTCCTTGGCTGTCCCCAAACGGTATCAAACCAACACCCACGGGAAGCTGTAAGCATAGAGGACATGCCTGCACCCCATTGGACTTACCTGTGTGGGTTAAATCCGGGTTATTTGACAACCTATGGCGGTGATGGTTCTGCTCAGGCAGAGCAGTGCTGATGCTCCTCATAAAGCTGTCGCTGCTGTGAAGGTTCTAGGTGACATCACAAATCCCTATGGTTACATACACAACAAAGCTGGGTTGTTGTTGTTTACACTCTGCAAGGCCTGTGGAAGTGAGTGACATCATAGCACTGTAGTTCTGAGGGTTCTAGATGGATGCAACAATCTCCTGTTGCTTCTATGAAGGCCATAATAGACGACATCACCAAACAGCTCCATAGTCACATACAAAGCAAAGGAGAGATGTTGTTTACACCTAGTGATGTCAGTGGTATTGAGTGACATCACAGCACAGTGCTAAGGCTCCTGGGCCTGGACACAGCAGCGGCTGCAATATCTCAACGGAGAATACGTTTATATATATGTGTGTGTGTGCGCGTATATATATATATATATATATATATATATATATATATATATATATTTCTCCGCCGAAATCACTTTTAAACCCATTTCCACCTTTTTTTCCCTTCTCTTCCTCTTACTTTTTTTTCACGTTTTTTTACGTTTTTCTCCTTTTCGCCTCTTTTCTGGGCGTATTATTCTTCTTTTTCTTCTTTTTTTTCGTCTAATGCATACCCCATCAGTGCAGCAATGCTTATTCAATACCGCCAGCAGATGGAGACACTGGGGGATAATTTTCTAAGGATTTATACTGATTTTTCCTGTCTGAATTTGTCGCACAGAAAGTTGCAGGCCAAATATGTGTGACATTTCTGCGACTTTAGCTTCTAGAGCATTTTTACAACATTATACATAGGTGCTGAATACATAAAAAGCGACTGTTCAGCGACAGACAAGTCGCATCGGCTGAAAGTAGGCCAGAATGTCAGTCCATGTTGGAGCAGGTTTAGATACAGTCTAAAGTATAGATCTCAAAGTCTGTGCACAGAATTTAGCAAGGGCCTCGCACCTTCTGATGCATCAGGTAGGTGCACAATAGCATAGCCTAACCCTCTGTACTTTGGTCTATATTGATGCGGGACATAGACAGCCAGCTGATGACCAATCCATTAGTGCAATGGATGGCTGGAAGCATTTGTCTTTGCCTTTGCAATACCACAGAAGCAATGCATGGTCAATGTACAGCAATGACACACCTGTGTGAACAGCCAGGAGACCCCCCCCCCCCCATGTTATGTTACATAGTTACATAGTTAGTACGGTCGAAAAAAGACATATGTCCATCAAGTTCAACCAGGGAATTAAGGGGTAGGGGTGTGGCGCGATATTGGGGAAGGGATGAGATTTTATATTTCTTCATAAGCATTAATCTTATTTTGTCAATTAGGAACATTCAGCACCCACCCGCTATCAAGGCAGCTGCCTATCATGTCATGCCCTACCTGCACAGGTGTGCTGGCTACTCAAATGATCCAATTAAGGAGGCCATTTAGTCAGCAGCAGCAGAAGTCCTGTGCCTGGACGCTCCAACAGCGGCCAGACACAAGCAGAAGCAGAAGCAGCAGAAGCAGCAGCAGCACCACCTTTTGTTTTTTGGCTGCAGCAGCAGCAAGGCCCACAGGGCTGGCTAGCTGGCTAGCCAGCAAGCAGGTAGCAATGAAAGTAGGAATCTTTCTTTTTAACCCTGTAAGGGGGTGGTGCACTGTACCCGAAGATACTGCCATATCGGGTCAATGCATAGGGCGACGGAAGCAAGCTTCGAAATCGGCCCCCGTTCTCAAAAATCCATTTAATATATGGTCCCCAGATAGGGGACGTATCAGATATTAAACTGATAAGAACAGATACTACACTTGATCTTAGCCAAAAGGCCGAGAAGCGATAACCGTGAAAGGGGCGGGCCCAACAAGGTGCCCTTCATGGGCACTATCACTGCTTGCTGTCAGGGAGGCTGCCAGACAATTTTCCATGCACACTCTGGGCTGGGGGGCAGTCAACCACCAGTACACACAGCAGAACCTAAACCCATACCATTATTGCTAAGCAGCAAGACAGGGGCCCATTGCACTCCCACGGGGCCTTTTTAAATGCAATCCATAACCCGGATTTGCCAGGAACCCTTCTTACTCCTCCTACTTGAATGTGACACTGGGCTTAGGATCTGCATAGGAAACACACACACAAGCACACACCTACCTTTGTTGCCTGCAGATGCCTCCTTGGCTGTCCCCAAACGGTATCAAACCAACACCCACGGGAAGCTGTAAGCATAGAGGACATGCCTGCACCCCATTGGACTTACCTGTGTGGGTTAAATCCGGGTTATTTGACAACCTATGGCGGTGATGGTTCTGCTCAGGCAGAGCAGTGCTGATGCTCCTCATAAAGCTGTCGCTGCTGTGAAGGTTCTAGGTGACATCACAAATCCCTATGGTTACATACACAACAAAGCTGGGTTGTTGTTGTTTACACTCTGCAAGGCCTGTGGAAGTGAGTGACATCATAGCACTGTAGTTCTGAGGGTTCTAGATGGATGCAACAATCTCCTGTTGCTTCTATGAAGGCCATAATAGACGACATCACCAAACAGCTCCATAGTCACATACACAGCAAAGGAGAGATGTTGTTTACACCTAGTGATGTCAGTGGTATTGAGTGACATCACAGCACAGTGCTAAGGCTCCTGGGCCTGGACACAGCAGCGGCTGCAATATCTCAACGGAGAATACGTTTATATATATGTGTGTGTGTGCGCGTATATATATATATATATATATATATTTTCTCCGCCGAAATCACTTTTAAACCCATTTCCACCTTTTTTTCCCTTCTCTTCCTCTTACTTTTTTTTCACGTTTTTTTACGTTTTTCTCCTTTTCGCCTCTTTTCTGGGCGTATTATTCTTCTTTTTCTTCTTTTTTTTCGTCTAATGCATACCCCATCAGTGCAGCAATGCTTATTCAATACCGCCAGCAGATGGAGACACTGGGGGATAATTTTCTAAGGATTTATACTGATTTTTCCTGTCTGAATTTGTCGCACAGAAAGTTGCAGGCCAAATATGTGTGACATTTCTGCGACTTTAGCTTCTAGAGCATTTTTACAACATTATACATAGGTGCTGAATACATAAAAAGCGACTGTTCAGCGACAGACAAGTCGCATCGGCTGAAAGTAGGCCAGAATGTCAGTCCATGTTGGAGCAGGTTTAGATACAGTCTAAAGTATAGATCTCAAAGTCTGTGCACAGAATTTAGCAAGGGCCTCGCACCTTCTGATGCATCAGGTAGGTGCACAATAGCATAGCCTAACCCTCTGTACTTTGGTCTATATTGATGCGGGACATAGACAGCCAGCTGATGACCAATCCATTAGTGCAATGGATGGCTGGAAGCATTTGTCTTTGCCTTTGCAATACCACAGAAGCAATGCATGGTCAATGTACAGCAATGACACACCTGTGTGAACAGCCAGGAGACCCCCCCCCCCCCCCATGTTATGTTACATAGTTACATAGTTAGTACGGTCGAAAAAAGACATATGTCCATCAAGTTCAACCAGGGAATTAAGGGGTAGGGGTGTGGCGCGATATTGGGGAAGGGATGAGATTTTATATTTCTTCATAAGCATTAATCTTATTTTGTCAATTAGGAACATTCAGCACCCACCCGCTATCAAGGCAGCTGCCTATCATGTCATGCCCTACCTGCACAGGTGTGCTGGCTACTCAAATGATCCAATTAAGGAGGCCATTTAGTCAGCAGCAGCAGAAGTCCTGTGCCTGGACGCTCCAACAGCGGCCAGACACAAGCAGAAGCAGAAGCAGCAGAAGCAGCAGCAGCACCACCTTTTGTTTTTTGGCTGCAGCAGCAGCAAGGCCCACAGGGCTGGCTAGCTGGCTAGCCAGCAAGCAGGTAGCAATGAAAGTAGGAATCTTTCTTTTTAACCCTGTAAGGGGGTGGTGCACTGTACCCGAAGATACTGCCATATCGGGTCAATGCATAGGGCGACGGAAGCAAGCTTCGAAATCGGCCCCCGTTCTCAAAAATCCATTTAATATATGGTCCCCAGATAGGGGACGTATCAGATATTAAACTGATAAGAACAGATACTACACTTGATCTTAGCCAAAAGGCCGAGAAGCGATAACCGTGAAAGGGGCGGGCCCAACAAGGTGCCCTTCATGGGCACTATCACTGCTTGCTGTCAGGGAGGCTGCCAGACAATTTTCCATGCACACTCTGGGCTGGGGGGCAGTCAACCACCAGTACACACAGCAGAACCTAAACCCATACCATTATTGCTAAGCAGCAAGACAGGGGCCCATTGCACTCCCACGGGGCCTTTTTAAATGCAATCCATAACCCGGATTTGCCAGGAACCCTTCTTACTCCTCCTACTTGCATGTGACACTGGGCTTAGGATCTGCATAGGAAACACACACACAAGCACACACCTACCTTTGTTGCCTGCAGATGCCTCCTTGGCTGTCCCCAAACGGTATCAAACCAACACCCACGGGAAGCTGTAAGCATAGAGGACATGCCTGCACCCCATTGGACTTACCTGTGTGGGTTAAATCCGGGTTATTTGACAACCTATGGCGGTGATGGTTCTGCTCAGGCAGAGCAGTGCTGATGCTCCTCATAAAGCTGTCGCTGCTGTGAAGGTTCTAGGTGACATCACAAATCCCTATGGTTACATACACAACAAAGCTGGGTTGTTGTTGTTTACACTCTGCAAGGCCTGTGGAAGTGAGTGACATCATAGCACTGTAGTTCTGAGGGTTCTAGATGGATGCAACAATCTCCTGTTGCTTCTATGAAGGCCATAATAGACGACATCACCAAACAGCTCCATAGTCACATACAAAGCAAAGGAGAGATGTTGTTTACACCTAGTGATGTCAGTGGTATTGAGTGACATCACAGCACAGTGCTAAGGCTCCTGGGCCTGGACACAGCAGCGGCTGCAATATCTCAACGGAGAATACGTTTATATATATGTGTGTGTGTGCGCGTATATATATATATATATATATATATATATATATATATATATATATATTTCTCCGCCGAAATCACTTTTAAACCCATTTCCACCTTTTTTTCCCTTCTCTTCCTCTTACTTTTTTTTCACGTTTTTTTACGTTTTTCTCCTTTTCGCCTCTTTTCTGGGCGTATTATTCTTCTTTTTCTTCTTTTTTTTCGTCTAATGCATACCCCATCAGTGCAGCAATGCTTATTCAATACCGCCAGCAGATGGAGACACTGGGGGATAATTTTCTAAGGATTTATACTGATTTTTCCTGTCTGAATTTGTCGCACAGAAAGTTGCAGGCCAAATATGTGTGACATTTCTGCGACTTTAGCTTCTAGAGCATTTTTACAACATTATACATAGGTGCTGAATACATAAAAAGCGACTGTTCAGCGACAGATAAGTCGCATCGGCTGAAAGTAGGCCAGAATGTCAGTCCATGTTGGAGCAGGTTTAGATACAGTCTAAAGTATAGATCTCAAAGTCTGTGCACAGAATTTAGCAAGGGCCTCGCACCTTCTGATGCATCAGGTAGGTGCACAATAGCATAGCCTAACCCTCTGTACTTTGGTCTATATTGATGCGGGACATAGACAGCCAGCTGATGACCAATCCATTAGTGCAATGGATGGCTGGAAGCATTTGTCTTTGCCTTTGCAATACCACAGAAGCAATGCATGGTCAATGTACAGCAATGACACACCTGTGTGAACAGCCAGGAGACCCCCCCCCCCCCCCCCCCCCCATGTTATGTTACATAGTTACATAGTTAGTACGGTCGAAAAAAGACATATGTCCATCAAGTTCAACCAGGGAATTAAGGGGTAGGGGTGTGGCGCGATATTGGGGAAGGGATGAGATTTTATATTTCTTCATAAGCATTAATCTTATTTTGTCAATTAGGAACATTCAGCACCCACCCGCTATCAAGGCAGCTGCCTATCATGTCATGCCCTACCTGCACAGGTGTGCTGGCTACTCAAATGATCCAATTAAGGAGGCCATTTAGTCAGCAGCAGCAGAAGTCCTGTGCCTGGACGCTCCAACAGCGGCCAGACACAAGCAGAAGCAGAAGCAGCAGAAGCAGCAGCAGCACCACCTTTTGTTTTTTGGCTGCAGCAGCAGCAAGGCCCACAGGGCTGGCTAGCTGGCTAGCCAGCAAGCAGGTAGCAATGAAAGTAGGAATCTTTCTTTTTAACCCTGTAAGGGGGTGGTGCACTGTACCCGAAGATACTGCCATATCGGGTCAATGCATAGGGCGACGGAAGCAAGCTTCGAAATCGGCCCCCGTTCTCAAAAATCCATTTAATATATGGTCCCCAGATAGGGGACGTATCAGATATTAAACTGATAAGAACAGATACTACACTTGATCTTAGCCAAAAGGCCGAGAAGCGATAACCGTGAAAGGGGCGGGCCCAACAAGGTGCCCTTCATGGGCACTATCACTGCTTGCTGTCAGGGAGGCTGCCAGACAATTTTCCATGCACACTCTGGGCTGGGGGGCAGTCAACCACCAGTACACACAGCAGAACCTAAACCCATACCATTATTGCTAAGCAGCAAGACAGGGGCCCATTGCACTCCCACGGGGCCTTTTTAAATGCAATCCATAACCCGGATTTGCCAGGAACCCTTCTTACTCCTCCTACTTGCATGTGACACTGGGCTTAGGATCTGCATAGGAAACACACACACAAGCACACACCTACCTTTGTTGCCTGCAGATGCCTCCTTGGCTGTCCCCAAACGGTATCAAACCAACACCCACGGGAAGCTGTAAGCATAGAGGACATGCCTGCACCCCATTGGACTTACCTGTGTGGGTTAAATCCGGGTTATTTGACAACCTATGGCGGTGATGGTTCTGCTCAGGCAGAGCAGTGCTGATGCTCCTCATAAAGCTGTCGCTGCTGTGAAAGTTCTAGGTGACATCACAAATCCCTATGGTTACATACACAACAAAGCTGGGTTGTTGTTGTTTACACTCTGCAAGGCCTGTGGAAGTGAGTGACATCATAGCACTGTAGTTCTGAGGGTTCTAGATGGATGCAACAATCTCCTGTTGCTTCTATGAAGGCCATAATAGACGACATCACCAAACAGCTCCATAGTCACATACACAGCAAAGGAGAGATGTTGTTTACACCTAGTGATGTCAGTGGTATTGAGTGACATCACAGCACAGTGCTAAGGCTCCTGGGCCTGGACACAGCAGCGGCTGCAATATCTCAACGGAGAATACGTTTATATATATGTGTGTGTGTGCGCGTATATATATATATATATATATATATATATATATATATATATATATATATATATATATTCTCCGCCGAAATCACTTTTAAACCCATTTCCACCTTTTTTTCCCTTCTCTTCCTCTTACTTTTTTTTCACGTTTTTTTACGTTTTTCTCCTTTTCGCCTCTTTTCTGGGCGTATTATTCTTCTTTTTCTTCTTTTTTTTCGTCTAATGCATACCCCATCAGTGCAGCAATGCTTATTCAATACCGCCAGCAGATGGAGACACTGGGGGATAATTTTCTAAGGATTTATACTGATTTTTCCTGTCTGAATTTGTCGCACAGAAAGTTGCAGGCCAAATATGTGTGACATTTCTGCGACTTTAGCTTCTAGAGCATTTTTACAACATTATACATAGGTGCTGAATACATAAAAAGCGACTGTTCAGCGACAGACAAGTCGCATCGGCTGAAAGTAGGCCAGAATGTCAGTCCATGTTGGAGCAGGTTTAGATACAGTCTAAAGCATAGATCTCAAAGTCTGTGCACAGAATTTAGCAAGGGCCTCGCACCTTCTGATGCATCAGGTAGGTGCACAATAGCATAGCCTAACCCTCTGTACTTTGGTCTATATTGATGCGGGACATAGACAGCCAGCTGATGACCAATCCATTAGTGCAATGGATGGCTGGAAGCATTTGTCTTTGCCTTTGCAATACCACAGAAGCAATGCATGGTCAATGTACAGCAATGACACACCTGTGTGAACAGCCAGGAGACCCCCCCCCCCCCATGTTATGTTACATAGTTACATAGTTAGTACGGTCGAAAAAAGACATATGTCCATCAAGTTCAACCAGGGAATTAAGGGGTAGGGGTGTGGCGCGATATTGGGGAAGGGATGAGATTTTATATTTCTTCATAAGCATTAATCTTATTTTGTCAATTAGGAACATTCAGCACCCACCTGCTATCAAGGCAGCTGCCTATCATGTCATGCCCTACCTGCACAGGTGTGCTGGCTACTCAAATGATCCAATTAAGGAGGCCATTTAGTCAGCAGCAGCAGAAGTCCTGTGCCTGGACGCTCCAACAGCGGCCAGACACAAGCAGAAGCAGAAGCAGCAGAAGCAGCAGCAGCACCACCTTTTGTTTTTTGGCTGCAGCAGCAGCAAGGCCCACAGGGCTGGCTAGCTGGCTAGCCAGCAAGCAGGTAGCAATGAAAGTAGGAATCTTTCTTTTTAACCCTGTAAGGGGGTGGTGCACTGTACCCGAAGATACTGCCATATCGGGTCAATGCATAGGGCGACGGAAGCAAGCTTCGAAATCGGCCCCCGTTCTCAAAAATCCATTTAATATATGGTCCCCAGATAGGGGACGTATCAGATATTAAACTGATAAGAACAGATACTACACTTGATCTTAGCCAAAAGGCCGAGAAGCGATAACCGTGAAAGGGGCGGGCCCAACAAGGTGCCCTTCATGGGCACTATCACTGCTTGCTGTCAGGGAGGCTGCCAGACAATTTTCCATGCACACTCTGGGCTGGGGGGCAGTCAACCACCAGTACACACAGCAGAACCTAAACCCATACCATTATTGCTAAGCAGCAAGACAGGGGCCCATTGCACTCCCACGGGGCCTTTTTAAATGCAATCCATAACCCGGATTTGCCAGGAACCCTTCTTACTCCTCCTACTTGCATGTGACACTGGGCTTAGGATCTGCATAGGAAACACACACACAAGCACACACCTACCTTTGTTGCCTGCAGATGCCTCCTTGGCTGTCCCCAAACGGTATCAAACCAACACCCACGGGAAGCTGTAAGCATAGAGGACATGCCTGCACCCCATTGGACTTACCTGTGTGGGTTAAATCCGGGTTATTTGACAACCCATGGCGGTGATGGTTCTGCTCAGGCAGAGCAGTGCTGATGCTCCTCATAAAGCTGTCGCTGCTGTGAAGGTTCTAGGTGACATCACAAATCCCTATGGTTACATACACAACAAAGCTGGGTTGTTGTTGTTTACACTCTGCAAGGCCTGTGGAAGTGAGTGACATCATAGCACTGTAGTTCTGAGGGTTCTAGATGGATGCAACAATCTCCTGTTGCTTCTATGAAGGCCATAATAGACGACATCACCAAACAGCTCCATAGTCACATACACAGCAAAGGAGAGATGTTGTTTACACCTAGTGATGTCAGTGGTATTGAGTGACATCACAGCACAGTGCTAAGGCTCCTGGGCCTGGACACAGCAGCGGCTGCAATATCTCAACGGAGAATACGTTTATATATATGTGTGTGTGTGCGCGTATATATATATATATATATATATATATATATATATATATATATATATATATTTCTCCGCCGAAATCACTTTTAAACCCATTTCCACCTTTTTTTCCCTTCTCTTCCTCTTACTTTTTTTTCACGTTTTTTTACGTTTTTCTCCTTTTCGCCTCTTTTCTGGGCGTATTATTCTTCTTTTTCTTCTTTTTTTTCGTCTAATGCATACCCCATCAGTGCAGCAATGCTTATTCAATACCGCCAGCAGATGGAGACACTGGGGGATAATTTTCTAAGGATTTATACTGATTTTTCCTGTCTGAATTTGTCGCACAGAAAGTTGCAGGCCAAATATGTGTGACATTTCTGCGACTTTAGCTTCTAGAGCATTTTTACAACATTATACATAGGTGCTGAATACATAAAAAGCGACTGTTCAGCGACAGACAAGTCGCATCGGCTGAAAGTAGGCCAGAATGTCAGTCCATGTTGGAGCAGGTTTAGATACAGTCTAAAGTATAGATCTCAAAGTCTGTGCACAGAATTTAGCAAGGGCCTCGCACCTTCTGATGCATCAGGTAGGTGCACAATAGCATAGCCTAACCCTCTGTACTTTGGTCTATATTGATGCGGGACATAGACAGCCAGCTGATGACCAATCCATTAGTGCAATGGATGGCTGGAAGCATTTGTCTTTGCCTTTGCAATACCACAGAAGCAATGCATGGTCAATGTACAGCAATGACACACCTGTGTGAACAGCCAGGAGACCCCCCCCCCCCCATGTTATGTTACATAGTTACATAGTTAGTACGGTCGAAAAAAGACATATGTCCATCAAGTTCAACCAGGGAATTAAGGGGTAGGGGTGTGGCGCGATATTGGGGAAGGGATGAGATTTTATATTTCTTCATAAGCATTAATCTTATTTTGTCAATTAGGAACATTCAGCACCCACCCGCTATCAAGGCAGCTGCCTATCATGTCATGCCCTACCTGCACAGGTGTGCTGGCTACTCAAATGATCCAATTAAGGAGGCCATTTAGTCAGCAGCAGCAGAAGTCCTGTGCCTGGACGCTCCAACAGCGGCCAGACACAAGCAGAAGCAGAAGCAGCAGAAGCAGCAGCAGCACCACCTTTTGTTTTTTGGCTGCAGCAGCAGCACCACCTTTTGTTTTTTGGCTGCAGCAGCAGCAAGGCCCACAGGGCTGGCTAGCTGGCTAGCCAGCAAGCAGGTAGCAATGAAAGTAGGAATCTTTCTTTTTAACCCTGTAAGGGGGTGGTGCACTGTACCCGAAGATACTGCCATATCGGGTCAATGCATAGGGCGACGGAAGCAAGCTTCGAAATCGGCCCCCGTTCTCAAAAATCCATTTAATATATGGTCCCCAGATAGGGGACGTATCAGATATTAAACTGATAAGAACAGATACTACACTTGATCTTAGCCAAAAGGCCGAGAAGCGATAACCGTGAAAGGGGCGGGCCCAACAAGGTGCCCTTCATGGGCACTATCACTGCTTGCTGTCAGGGAGGCTGCCAGACAATTTTCCATGCACACTCTGGGCTGGGGGGCAGTCAACCACCAGTACACACAGCAGAACCTAAACCCATACCATTATTGCTAAGCAGCAAGACAGGGGCCCATTGCACTCCCACGGGGCCTTTTTAAATGCAATCCATAACCCGGATTTGCCAGGAACCCTTCTTACTCCTCCTACTTGCATGTGACACTGGGCTTAGGATCTGCATAGGAAACACACACACAAGCACACACCTACCTTTGTTGCCTGCAGATGCCTCCTTGGCTGTCCCCAAACGGTATCAAACCAACACCCACGGGAAGCTGTAAGCATAGAGGACATGCCTGCACCCCATTGGACTTACCTGTGTGGGTTAAATCCGGGTTATTTGACAACCTATGGCGGTGATGGTTCTGCTCAGGCAGAGCAGTGCTGATGCTCCTCATAAAGCTGTCGCTGCTGTGAAGGTTCTAGGTGACATCACAAATCCCTATGGTTACATACACAACAAAGCTGGGTTGTTGTTGTTTACACTCTGCAAGGCCTGTGGAAGTGAGTGACATCATAGCACTGTAGTTCTGAGGGTTCTAGATGGATGCAACAATCTCCTGTTGCTTCTATGAAGGCCATAATAGACGACATCACCAAACAGCTCCATAGTCACATACACAGCAAAGGAGAGATGTTGTTTACACCTAGTGATGTCAGTGGTATTGAGTGACATCACAGCACAGTGCTAAGGCTCCTGGGCCTGGACACAGCAGCGGCTGCAATATCTCAACGGAGAATACGTTTATATATATGTGTGTGTGTGCGCGTATATATATATATATATATATATATATATATATATATATATTTCTCCGCCGAAATCACTTTTAAACCCATTTCCACCTTTTTTTCCCTTCTCTTCCTCTTACTTTTTTTTCACGTTTTTTTACGTTTTTCTCCTTTTCGCCTCTTTTCTGGGCGTATTATTCTTCTTTTTCTTCTTTTTTTTCGTCTAATGCATACCCCATCAGTGCAGCAATGCTTATTCAATACCGCCAGCAGATGGAGACACTGGGGGATAATTTTCTAAGGATTTATACTGATTTTTCCTGTCTGAATTTGTCGCACAGAAAGTTGCAGGCCAAATATGTGTGACATTTCTGCGACTTTAGCTTCTAGAGCATTTTTACAACATTATACATAGGTGCTGAATACATAAAAAGCGACTGTTCAGCGACAGACAAGTCGCATCGGCTGAAAGTAGGCCAGAATGTCAGTCCATGTTGGAGCAGGTTTAGATACAGTCTAAAGCATAGATCTCAAAGTCTGTGCACAGAATTTAGCAAGGGCCTCGCACCTTCTGATGCATCAGGTAGGTGCACAATAGCATAGCCTAACCCTCTGTACTTTGGTCTATATTGATGCGGGACATAGACAGCCAGCTGATGACCAATCCATTAGTGCAATGGATGGCTGGAAGCATTTGTCTTTGCCTTTGCAATACCACAGAAGCAATGCATGGTCAATGTACAGCAATGACACACCTGTGTGAAC
The DNA here is from genome assembly GCF_029499605.1 of Hyla sarda. NCBI lineage: Eukaryota > Metazoa > Chordata > Amphibia > Anura > Hylidae > Hyla > Hyla sarda. The sequence goes on along the minus strand of NW_026608165.1, from coordinate 111,620 downwards.
AGCCAGGAGACCCCCCCCCCCCCATGTTATGTTACATAGTTACATAGTTAGTACGGTCGAAAAAAGACATATGTCCATCAAGTTCAACCAGGGAATTAAGGGGTAGGGGTGTGGCGCGATATTGGGGAAGGGATGAGATTTTATATTTCTTCATAAGCATTAATCTTATTTTGTCAATTAGGAACATTCAGCACCCACCCGCTATCAAGGCAGCTGCCTATCATGTCATGCCCTACCTGCACAGGTGTGCTGGCTACTCAAATGATCCAATTAAGGAGGCCATTTAGTCAGCAGCAGCAGAAGTCCTGTGCCTGGACGCTCCAACAGCGGCCAGACACAAGCAGAAGCAGAAGCAGCAGAAGCAGCAGCAGCACCACCTTTTGTTTTTTGGCTGCAGCAGCAGCAGCAAGGCCCACAGGGCTGGCTAGCTGGCTAGCCAGCAAGCAGGTAGCAATGAAAGTAGGAATCTTTCTTTTTAACCCTGTAAGGGGGTGGTGCACTGTACCCGAAGATACTGCCATATCGGGTCAATGCATAGGGCGACGGAAGCAAGCTTCGAAATCGGCCCCCGTTCTCAAAAATCCATTTAATATATGGTCCCCAGATAGGGGACGTATCAGATATTAAACTGATAAGAACAGATACTACACTTGATCTTAGCCAAAAGGCCGAGAAGCGATAACCGTGAAAGGGGCGGGCCCAACAAGGTGCCCTTCATGGGCACTATCACTGCTTGCTGTCAGGGAGGCTGCCAGACAATTTTCCATGCACACTCTGGGCTGGGGGGCAGTCAACCACCAGTACACACAGCAGAACCTAAACCCATACCATTATTGCTAAGCAGCAAGACAGGGGCCCATTGCACTCCCACGGGGCCTTTTTAAATGCAATCCATAACCCGGATTTGCCAGGAACCCTTCTTACTCCTCCTACTTGCATGTGACACTGGGCTTAGGATCTGCATAGGAAACACACACACAAGCACACACCTACCTTTGTTGCCTGCAGATGCCTCCTTGGCTGTCCCCAAACGGTATCAAACCAACACCCACGGGAAGCTGTAAGCATAGAGGACATGCCTGCACCCCATTGGACTTACCTGTGTGGGTTAAATCCGGGTTATTTGACAACCTATGGCGGTGATGGTTCTGCTCAGGCAGAGCAGTGCTGATGCTCCTCATAAAGCTGTCGCTGCTGTGAAGGTTCTAGGTGACATCACAAATCCCTATGGTTACATACACAACAAAGCTGGGTTGTTGTTGTTTACACTCTGCAAGGCCTGTGGAAGTGAGTGACATCATAGCACTGTAGTTCTGAGGGTTCTAGATGGATGCAACAATCTCCTGTTGCTTCTATGAAGGCCATAATAGACGACATCACCAAACAGCTCCATAGTCACATACACAGCAAAGGAGAGATGTTGTTTACACCTAGTGATGTCAGTGGTATTGAGTGACATCACAGCACAGTGCTAAGGCTCCTGGGCCTGGACACAGCAGCGGCTGCAATATCTCAACGGAGAATACGTTTATATATATGTGTGTGTGTGCGCGTATATATATATATATATATATATATATATATATATATATATATATTTCTCCGCCGAAATCACTTTTAAACCCATTTCCACCTTTTTTTCCCTTCTCTTCCTCTTACTTTTTTTTCACGTTTTTTTACGTTTTTCTCCTTTTCGCCTCTTTTCTGGGCGTATTATTCTTCTTTTTCTTCTTTTTTTTCGTCTAATGCATACCCCATCAGTGCAGCAATGCTTATTCAATACCGCCAGCAGATGGAGACACTGGGGGATAATTTTCTAAGGATTTATACTGATTTTTCCTGTCTGAATTTGTCGCACAGAAAGTTGCAGGCCAAATATGTGTGACATTTCTGCGACTTTAGCTTCTAGAGCATTTTTACAACATTATACATAGGTGCTGAATACATAAAAAGCGACTGTTCAGCGACAGACAAGTCGCATCGGCTGAAAGTAGGCCAGAATGTCAGTCCATGTTGGAGCAGGTTTAGATACAGTCTAAAGTATAGATCTCAAAGTCTGTGCACAGAATTTAGCAAGGGCCTCGCACCTTCTGATGCATCAGGTAGGTGCACAATAGCATAGCCTAACCCTCTGTACTTTGGTCTATATTGATGCGGGACATAGACAGCCAGCTGATGACCAATCCATTAGTGCAATGGATGACTGGAAGCATTTGTCTTTGCCTTTGCAATACCACAGAAGCAATGCATGGTCAATGTACAGCAATGACACACCTGTGTGAACAGCCAGGAGACCCCCCCCCCCCCCCCCCCCCCATGTTATGTTACATAGTTACATAGTTAGTACGGTCGAAAAAAGACATATGTCCATCAAGTTCAACCAGGGAATTAAGGGGTAGGGGTGTGGCGCGATATTGGGGAAGGGATGAGATTTTATATTTCTTCATAAGCATTAATCTTATTTTGTCAATTAGGAACATTCAGCACCCACCCGCTATCAAGGCAGCTGCCTATCATGTCATGCCCTACCTGCACAGATGTGCTGGCTACTCAAATGATCCAATTAAGGAGGCCATTTAGTCAGCAGCAGCAGAAGTCCTGTGCCTGGACGCTCCAACAGCGGCCAGACACAAGCAGAAGCAGAAGCAGCAGAAGCAGCAGCAGCACCACCTTTTGTTTTTTGGCTGCAGCAGCAGCAAGGCCCACAGGGCTGGCTAGCTGGCTAGCCAGCAAGCAGGTAGCAATGAAAGTAGGAATCTTTCTTTTTAACCCTGTAAGGGGGTGGTGCACTGTACCCGAAGATACTGCCATATCGGGTCAATGCATAGGGCGACGGAAGCAAGCTTCGAAATCGGCCCCCGTTCTCAAAAATCCATTTAATATATGGTCCCCAGATAGGGGACGTATCAGATATTAAACTGATAAGAACAGATACTACACTTGATCTTAGCCAAAAGGCCGAGAAGCGATAACCGTGAAAGGGGCGGGCCCAACAAGGTGCCCTTCATGGGCACTATCACTGCTTGCTGTCAGGGAGGCTGCCAGACAATTTTCCATGCACACTCTGGGCTGGGGGGCAGTCAACCACCAGTACACACAGCAGAACCTAAACCCATACCATTATTGCTAAGCAGCAAGACAGGGGCCCATTGCACTCCCACGGGGCCTTTTTAAATGCAATCCATAACCCGGATTTGCCAGGAACCCTTCTTACTCCTCCTACTTGCATGTGACACTGGGCTTAGGATCTGCATAGGAAACACACACACAAGCACACACCTACCTTTGTTGCCTGCAGATGCCTCCTTGGCTGTCCCCAAACGGTATCAAACCAACACCCACGGGAAGCTGTAAGCATAGAGGACATGCCTGCACCCCATTGGACTTACCTGTGTGGGTTAAATCCGGGTTATTTGACAACCTATGGCGGTGATGGTTCTGCTCAGGCAGAGCAGTGCTGATGCTCCTCATAAAGCTGTCGCTGCTGTGAAGGTTCTAGGTGACATCACAAATCCCTATGGTTACATACACAACAAAGCTGGGTTGTTGTTGTTTACACTCTGCAAGGCCTGTGGAAGTGAGTGACATCATAGCACTGTAGTTCTGAGGGTTCTAGATGGATGCAACAATCTCCTGTTGCTTCTATGAAGGCCATAATAGACGACATCACCAAACAGCTCCATAGTCACATACACAGCAAAGGAGAGATGTTGTTTACACCTAGTGATGTCAGTGGTATTGAGTGACATCACAGCACAGTGCTAAGGCTCCTGGGCCTGGACACAGCAGCGGCTGCAATATCTCAACGGAGAATACGTTTATATATATGTGTGTGTGTGCGCGTATATATATATATATATATATATATATATATATATATATATATATATATATATATATTTCTCCGCCGAAATCACTTTTAAACCCATTTCCACCTTTTTTTCCCTTCTCTTCCTCTTACTTTTTTTTCACGTTTTTTTTACGTTTTTCTCCTTTTCGCCTCTTTTCTGGGCGTATTATTCTTCTTTTTCTTCTTTTTTTTCGTCTAATGCATACCCCATCAGTGCAGCAATGCTTATTCAATACCGCCAGCAGATGGAGACACTGGGGGATAATTTTCTAAGGATTTATACTGATTTTTCCTGTCTGAATTTGTCGCACAGAAAGTTGCAGGCCAAATATGTGTGACATTTCTGCGACTTTAGCTTCTAGAGCATTTTTACAACATTATACATAGGTGCTGAATACATAAAAAGCGACTGTTCAGCGACAGACAAGTCGCATCGGCTGAAAGTAGGCCAGAATGTCAGTCCATGTTGGAGCAGGTTTAGATACAGTCTAAAGTATAGATCTCAAAGTCTGTGCACAGAATTTAGCAAGGGCCTCGCACCTTCTGATGCATCAGGTAGGTGCACAATAGCATAGCCTAACCCTCTGTACTTTGGTCTATATTGATGCGGGACATAGACAGCCAGCTGATGACCAATCCATTAGTGCAATGGATGGCTGGAAGCATTTGTCTTTGCCTTTGCAATACCACAGAAGCAATGCATGGTCAATGTACAGCAATGACACACCTGTGTGAACAGCCAGGAGACCCCCCCCCCCCCCATGTTATGTTACATAGTTACATAGTTAGTACGGTCGAAAAAAGACATATGTCCATCAAGTTCAACCAGGGAATTAAGGGGTAGGGGTGTGGCGCGATATTGGGGAAGGGATGAGATTTTATATTTCTTCATAAGCATTAATCTTATTTTGTCAATTAGGAACATTCAGCACCCACCCGCTATCAAGGCAGCTGCCTATCATGTCATGCCCTACCTGCACAGGTGTGCTGGCTACTCAAATGATCCAATTAAGGAGGCCATTTAGTCAGCAGCAGCAGAAGTCCTGTGCCTGGACGCTCCAACAGCGGCCAGACACAAGCAGAAGCAGAAGCAGCAGAAGCAGCACCACCTTTTGTTTTTTGGCTGCAGCAGCAGCAAGGCCCACAGGGCTGGCTAGCTGGCTAGCCAGCAAGCAGGTAGCAATGAAAGTAGGAATCTTTCTTTTTAACCCTGTAAGGGGGTGGTGCACTGTACCCGAAGATACTGCCATATCGGGTCAATGCATAGGGCGACGGAAGCAAGCTTCGAAATCGGCCCCCGTTCTCAAAAATCCATTTAATATATGGTCCCCAGATAGGGGACGTATCAGATATTAAACTGATAAGAACAGATACTACACTTGATCTTAGCCAAAAGGCCGAGAAGCGATAACCGTGAAAGGGGCGGGCCCAACAAGGTGCCCTTCATGGGCACTATCACTGCTTGCTGTCAGGGAGGCTGCCAGACAATTTTCCATGCACACTCTGGGCTGGGGGGCAGTCAACCACCAGTACACACAGCAGAACCTAAACCCATACCATTATTGCTAAGCAGCAAGACAGGGGCCCATTGCACTCCCACGGGGCCTTTTTAAATGCAATCCATAACCCGGATTTGCCAGGAACCCTTCTTACTCCTCCTACTTGCATGTGACACTGGGCTTAGGATCTGCATAGGAAACACACACACAAGCACACACCTACCTTTGTTGCCTGCAGATGCCTCCTTGGCTGTCCCCAAACGGTATCAAACCAACACCCACGGGAAGCTGTAAGCATAGAGGACATGCCTGCACCCCATTGGACTTACCTGTGTGGGTTAAATCCGGGTTATTTGACAACCTATGGCGGTGATGGTTCTGCTCAGGCAGAGCAGTGCTGATGCTCCTCATAAAGCTGTCGCTGCTGTGAAGGTTCTAGGTGACATCACAAATCCCTATGGTTACATACACAACAAAGCTGGGTTGTTGTTGTTTACACTCTGCAAGGCCTGTGGAAGTGAGTGACATCATAGCACTGTAGTTCTGAGGGTTCTAGATGGATGCAACAATCTCCTGTTGCTTCTATGAAGGCCATAATAGACGACATCACCAAACAGCTCCATAGTCACATACACAGCAAAGGAGAGATGTTGTTTACACCTAGTGATGTCAGTGGTATTGAGTGACATCACAGCACAGTGCTAAGGCTCCTGGGCCTGGACACAGCAGCGGCTGCAATATCTCAACGGAGAATACGTTTATATATATGTGTGTGTGTGCGCGTATATATATATATATATATATATATATATATATATATATATATATATATATATATATATTTCTCCGCCGAAATCACTTTTAAACCCATTTCCACCTTTTTTTCCCTTCTCTTCCTCTTACTTTTTTTTCACGTTTTTTTACGTTTTTCTCCTTTTCGCCTCTTTTCTGGGCGTATTATTCTTCTTTTTCTTCTTTTTTTTCGTCTAATGCATACCCCATCAGTGCAGCAATGCTTATTCAATACCGCCAGCAGATGGAGACACTGGGGGATAATTTTCTAAGGATTTATACTGATTTTTCCTGTCTGAATTTGTCGCACAGAAAGTTGCAGGCCAAATATGTGTGACATTTCTGCGACTTTAGCTTCTAGAGCATTTTTACAACATTATACATAGGTGCTGAATACATAAAAAGCGACTGTTCAGCGACAGACAAGTCGCATCGGCTGAAAGTAGGCCAGAATGTCAGTCCATGTTGGAGCAGGTTTAGATACAGTCTAAAGTATAGATCTCAAAGTCTGTGCACAGAATTTAGCAAGGGCCTCGCACCTTCTGATGCATCAGGTAGGTGCACAATAGCATAGCCTAACCCTCTGTACTTTGGTCTATATTGATGCGGGACATAGACAGCCAGCTGATGACCAATCCATTAGTGCAATGGATGGCTGGAAGCATTTGTCTTTGCCTTTGCAATACCACAGAAGCAATGCATGGTCAATGTACAGCAATGACACACCTGTGTGAACAGCCAGGAGACCCCCCCCCCCCCCCCCCCCCATGTTATGTTACATAGTTACATAGTTAGTACGGTCGAAAAAAGACATATGTCCATCAAGTTCAACCAGGGAATTAAGGGGTAGGGGTGTGGCGCGATATTGGGGAAGGGATGAGATTTTATATTTCTTCATAAGCATTAATCTTATTTTGTCAATTAGGAACATTCAGCACCCACCCGCTATCAAGGCAGCTGCCTATCATGTCATGCCCTACCTGCACAGGTGTGCTGGCTACTCAAATGATCCAATTAAGGAGGCCATTTAGTCAGCAGCAGCAGAAGTCCTGTGCCTGGACGCTCCAACAGCGGCCAGACACAAGCAGAAGCAGAAGCAGCAGAAGCAGCAGCAGCACCACCTTTTGTTTTTTGGCTGCAGCAGCAGCAGCAAGGCCCACAGGGCTGGCTAGCTGGCTAGCCAGCAAGCAGGTAGCAATGAAAGTAGGAATCTTTCTTTTTAACCCTGTAAGGGGGTGGTGCACTGTACCCGAAGATACTGCCATATCGGGTCAATGCATAGGGCGACGGAAGCAAGCTTCGAAATCGGCCCCCGTTCTCAAAAATCCATTTAATATATGGTCCCCAGATAGGGGACGTATCAGATATTAAACTGATAAGAACAGATACTACACTTGATCTTAGCCAAAAGGCCGAGAAGCGATAACCGTGAAAGGGGCGGGCCCAACAAGGTGCCCTTCATGGGCACTATCACTGCTTGCTGTCAGGGAGGCTGCCAGACAATTTTCCATGCACACTCTGGGCTGGGGGGCAGTCAACCACCAGTACACACAGCAGAACCTAAACCCATACCATTATTGCTAAGCAGCAAGACAGGGGCCCATTGCACTCCCACGGGGCCTTTTTAAATGCAATCCATAACCCGGATTTGCCAGGAACCCTTCTTACTCCTCCTACTTGCATGTGACACTGGGCTTAGGATCTGCATAGGAAACACACACACAAGCACACACCTACCTTTGTTGCCTGCAGATGCCTCCTTGGCTGTCCCCAAACGGTATCAAACCAACACCCACGGGAAGCTGTAAGCATAGAGGACATGCCTGCACCCCATTGGACTTACCTGTGTGGGTTAAATCCGGGTTATTTGACAACCTATGGCGGTGATGGTTCTGCTCAGGCAGAGCAGTGCTGATGCTCCTCATAAAGCTGTCGCTGCTGTGAAGGTTCTAGGTGACATCACAAATCCCTATGGTTACATACACAACAAAGCTGGGTTGTTGTTGTTTACACTCTGCAAGGCCTGTGGAAGTGAGTGACATCATAGCACTGTAGTTCTGAGGGTTCTAGATGGATGCAACAATCTCCTGTTGCTTCTATGAAGGCCATAATAGACGACATCACCAAACAGCTCCATAGTCACATACACAGCAAAGGAGAGATGTTGTTTACACCTAGTGATGTCAGTGGTATTGAGTGACATCACAGCACAGTGCTAAGGCTCCTGGGCCTGGACACAGCAGCGGCTGCAATATCTCAACGGAGAATACGTTTATATATATGTGTGTGTGTGCGCGTATATATATATATATATATATATATATATATATATATATATATATTTCTCCGCCGAAATCACTTTTAAACCCATTTCCACCTTTTTTTCCCTTCTCTTCCTCTTACTTTTTTTTCACGTTTTTTTACGTTTTTCTCCTTTTCGCCTCTTTTCTGGGCGTATTATTCTTCTTTTTCTTCTTTTTTTTCGTCTAATGCATACCCCATCAGTGCAGCAATGCTTATTCAATACCGCCAGCAGATGGAGACACTGGGGGATAATTTTCTAAGGATTTATACTGATTTTTCCTGTCTGAATTTGTCGCACAGAAAGTTGCAGGCCAAATATGTGTGACATTTCTGCGACTTTAGCTTCTAGAGCATTTTTACAACATTATACATAGGTGCTGAATACATAAAAAGCGACTGTTCAGCGACAGACAAGTCGCATCGGCTGAAAGTAGGCCAGAATGTCAGTCCATGTTGGAGCAGGTTTAGATACAGTCTAAAGTATAGATCTCAAAGTCTGTGCACAGAATTTAGCAAGGGCCTCGCACCTTCTGATGCATCAGGTAGGTGCACAATAGCATAGCCTAACCCTCTGTACTTTGGTCTATATTGATGCGGGACATAGACAGCCAGCTGATGACCAATCCATTAGTGCAATGGATGGCTGGAAGCATTTGTCTTTGCCTTTGCAATACCACAGAAGCAATGCATGGTCAATGTACAGCAATGACACACCTGTGTGAACAGCCAGGAAGACCCCCCCCCCCCCCCCCCATGTTATGTTACATAGTTACATAGTTAGTACGGTCGAAAAAAGACATATGTCCATCAAGTTCAACCAGGGAATTAAGGGGTAGGGGTGTGGCGCGATATTGGGGAAGGGATGAGATTTTATATTTCTTCATAAGCATTAATCTTATTTTGTCAATTAGGAACATTCAGCACCCACCCGCTATCAAGGCAGCTGCCTATCATGTCATGTCCTACCTGCACAGGTGTGCTGGCTACTCAAATGATCCAATTAAGGAGGCCATTTAGTCAGCAGCAGCAGAAGTCCTGTGCCTGGACGCTCCAACAGCGGCCAGACACAAGCAGAAGCAGAAGCAGCAGCAGCAGCACCACCTTTTGTTTTTTGGCTGCAGCAGCAGCAAGGCCCACAGGGCTGGCTAGCTGGCTAGCCAGCAAGCAGGTAGCAATGAAAGTAGGAATCTTTCTTTTTAACCCTGTAAGGGGGTGGTGCACTGTACCCGAAGATACTGCCATATCGGGTCAATGCATAGGGCGACGGAAGCAAGCTTCGAAATCGGCCCCCGTTCTCAAAAATCCATTTAATATATGGTCCCCAGATAGGGGACGTATCAGATATTAAACTGATAAGAACAGATACTACACTTGATCTTAGCCAAAAGGCCGAGAAGCGATAACCGTGAAAGGGGCGGGCCCAACAAGGTGCCCTTCATGGGCACTATCACTGCTTGCTGTCAGGGAGGCTGCCAGACAATTTTCCATGCACACTCTGGGCTGGGGGGCAGTCAACCACCAGTACACACAGCAGAACCTAAACCCATACCATTATTGCTAAGCAGCAAGACAGGGGCCCATTGCACTCCCACGGGGCCTTTTTAAATGCAATCCATAACCCGGATTTGCCAGGAACCCTTCTTACTCCTCCTACTTGCATGTGACACTGGGCTTAGGATCTGCATAGGAAACACACACACAAGCACACACCTACCTTTGTTGCCTGCAGATGCCTCCTTGGCTGTCCCCAAACGGTATCAAACCAACACCCACGGGAAGCTGTAAGCATAGAGGACATGCCTGCACCCCATTGGACTTACCTGTGTGGGTTAAATCCGGGTTATTTGACAACCTATGGCGGTGATGGTTCTGCTCAGGCAGAGCAGTGCTGATGCTCCTCATAAAGCTGTCGCTGCTGTGAAGGTTCTAGGTGACATCACAAATCCCTATGGTTACATACACAACAAAGCTGGGTTGTTGTTGTTTACACTCTGCAAGGCCTGTGGAAGTGAGTGACATCATAGCACTGTAGTTCTAAGGGTTCTAGATGGATGCAACAATCTCCTGTTGCTTCTATGAAGGCCATAATAGACGACATCACCAAACAGCTCCATAGTCACATACACAGCAAAGGAGAGATGTTGTTTACACCTAGTGATGTCAGTGGTATTGAGTGACATCACAGCACAGTGCTAAGGCTCCTGGGCCTGGACACAGCAGCGGCTGCAATATCTCAACGGAGAATACGTTTATATATATGTGTGTGTGTGCGCGTATATATATATATATATATATATATATATATATATATATATATATATTTCTCCGCCGAAATCACTTTTAAACCCATTTCCACCTTTTTTTCCCTTCTCTTCCTCTTACTTTTTTTTCACGTTTTTTTACGTTTTTCTCCTTTTCGCCTCTTTTCTGGGCGTATTATTCTTCTTTTTCTTCTTTTTTTTTCGTCTAATGCATACCCCATCAGTGCAGCAATGCTTATTCAATACCGCCAGCAGATGGAGACACTGGGGGATAATTTTCTAAGGATTTATACTGATTTTTCCTGTCTGAATTTGTCGCACAGAAAGTTGCAGGCCAAATATGTGTGACATTTCTGCGACTTTAGCTTCTAGAGCATTTTTACAACATTATACATAGGTGCTGAATACATAAAAAGCGACTGTTCAGCGACAGACAAGTCGCATCGGCTGAAAGTAGGCCAGAATGTCAGTCCATGTTGGAGCAGGTTTAGATACAGTCTAAAGTATAGATCTCAAAGTCTGTGCACAGAATTTAGCAAGGGCCTCGCACCTTCTGATGCATCAGGTAGGTGCACAATAGCATAGCCTAACCCTCTGTACTTTGGTCTATATTGATGCGGGACATAGACAGCCAGCTGATGACCAATCCATTAGTGCAATGGATGGCTGGAAGCATTTGTCTTTGCCTTTGCAATACCACAGAAGCAATGCATGGTCAATGTACAGCAATGACACACCTGTGTGAACAGCCAGGAGACCCCCCCCCCCATGTTATGTTACATAGTTACATAGTTAGTACGGTCGAAAAAAGACATATGTCCATCAAGTTCAACCAGGGAATTAAGGGGTAGGGGTGTGGCGCGATATTGGGGAAGGGATGAGATTTTATATTTCTTCGTAAGCATTAATCTTATTTTGTCAATTAGGAACATTCAGCACCCACCCGCTATCAAGGCAGCTGCCTATCATGTCATGCCCTACCTGCACAGGTGTGCTGGCTACTCAAATGATCCAATTAAGGAGGCCATTTAGTCAGCAGCAGCAGAAGTCCTGTGCCTGGACGCTCCAACAGCGGCCAGACACAAGCAGAAGCAGCAGAAGCAGCAGAAGCAGCAGCAGCACCACCTTTTGTTTTTTGGCTGCAGCAGCAGCAAGGCCCACAGGGCTGGCTAGCTGGCTAGCCAGCAAGCAGGTAGCAATGAAAGTAGGAATCTTTCTTTTTAACCCTGTAAGGGGGTGGTGCACTGTACCCGAAGATACTGTCATATCGGGTCAATGCATAGGGCGACGGAAGCAAGCTTCGAAATCGGCCCCCGTTCTCAAAAATCCATTTAATATATGGTCCCCAGATAGGGGACGTATCAGATATTAAACTGATAAGAACAGATACTACACTTGATCTTAGCCAAAAGGCCGAGAAGCGATAACCGTGAAAGGGGCGGGCCCAACAAGGTGCCCTTCATGGGCACTATCACTGCTTGCTGTCAGGGAGGCTGCCAGACAATTTTCCATGCACACTCTGGGCTGGGGGGCAGTCAACCACCAGTACACACAGCAGAACCTAAACCCATACCATTATTGCTAAGCAGCAAGACAGGGGCCCATTGCACTCCCACGGGGCCTTTTTAAATGCAATCCATAACCCGGATTTGCCAGGAACCCTTCTTACTCCTCCTACTTGCATGTGACACTGGGCTTAGGATCTGCATAGGAAACACACACACAAGCACACACCTACCTTTGTTGCCTGCAGATGCCTCCTTGGCTGTCCCCAAACGGTATCAAACCAACACCCACGGGAAGCTGTAAGCATAGAGGACATGCCTGCACCCCATTGGACTTACCTGTGTGGGTTAAATCCGGGTTATTTGACAACCTATGGCGGTGATGGTTCTGCTCAGGCAGAGCAGTGCTGATGCTCCTCATAAAGCTGTCGCTGCTGTGAAGGTTCTAGGTGACATCACAAATCCCTATGGTTACATACACAACAAAGCTGGGTTGTTGTTGTTTACACTCTGCAAGGCCTGTGGAAGTGAGTGACATCATAGCACTGTAGTTCTGAGGGTTCTAGATGGATGCAACAATCTCCTGTTGCTTCTATGAAGGCCATAATAGACGACATCACCAAACAGCTCCATAGTCACATACACAGCAAAGGAGAGATGTTGTTTACACCTAGTGATGTCAGTGGTATTGAGTGACATCACAGCACAGTGCTAAGGCTCCTGGGCCTGGACACAGCAGCGGCTGCAATATCTCAACGGAGAATACGTTTATATATATGTGTGTGTGTGCGCGTATATATATATATATATATATATATATATATATATATATATATTTCTCCGCCGAAATCACTTTTAAACCCATTTCCACCTTTTTTTCCCTTCTCTTCCTCTTACTTTTTTTTCACGTTTTTTTACGTTTTTCTCCTTTTCGCCTCTTTTCTGGGCGTATTATTCTTCTTTTTCTTCTTTTTTTTCGTCTAATGCATACCCCATCAGTGCAGCAATGCTTATTCAATACCGCCAGCAGATGGAGACACTGGGGGATAATTTTCTAAGGATTTATACTGATTTTTCCTGTCTGAATTTGTCGCACAGAAAGTTGCAGGCCAAATATGTGTGACATTTCTGCGACTTTAGCTTCTAGAGCATTTTTACAACATTATACATAGGTGCTGAATACATAAAAAGCGACTGTTCAGCGACAGACAAGTCGCATCGGCTGAAAGTAGGCCAGAATGTCAGTCCATGTTGGAGCAGGTTTAGATACAGTCTAAAGTATAGATCTCAAAGTCTGTGCACAGAATTTAGCAAGGGCCTCGCACCTTCTGATGCATCAGGTAGGTGCACAATAGCATAGCCTAACCCTCTGTACTTTGGTCTATATTGATGCGGGACATAGACAGCCAGCTGATGACCAATCCATTAGTGCAATGGATGGCTGGAAGCATTTGTCTTTGCCTTTGCAATACCACAGAAGCAATGCATGGTCAATGTACAGCAATGACACACCTGTGTGAACAGCCAGGAGACCCCCCCCCCCCCCATGTTATGTTACATAGTTACATAGTTAGTACGGTCGAAAAAAGACATATGTCCATCAAGTTCAACCAGGGAATTAAGGGGTAGGGGTGTGGCGCGATATTGGGGAAGGGATGAGATTTTATATTTCTTCATAAGCATTAATCTTATTTTGTCAATTAGGAACATTCAGCACCCACCCGCTATCAAGGCAGCTGCCTATCATGTCATGCCCTACCTGCACAGGTGTGCTGGCTACTCAAATGATCCAATTAAGGAGGCCATTTAGTCAGCAGCAGCAGAAGTCCTGTGCCTGGACGCTCCAACAGCGGCCAGACACAAGCAGAAGCAGAAGCAGCAGAAGCAGCAGCAGCACCACCTTTTGTTTTTTGGCTGCAGCAGCAGCAAGGCCCACAGGGCTGGCTAGCTGGCTAGCCAGCAAGCAGGTAGCAATGAAAGTAGGAATCTTTCTTTTTAACCCTGTAAGGGGGTGGTGCACTGTACCCGAAGATACTGCCATATCGGGTCAATGCATAGGGCGACGGAAGCAAGCTTCGAAATCGGCCCCCGTTCTCAAAAATCCATTTAATATATGGTCCCCAGATAGGGGACGTATCAGATATTAAACTGATAAGAACAGATACTACACTTGATCTTAGCCAAAAGGCCGAGAAGCGATAACCGTGAAAGGGGCGGGCCCAACAAGGTGCCCTTCATGGGCACTATCACTGCTTGCTGTCAGGGAGGCTGCCAGACAATTTTCCATGCACACTCTGGGCTGGGGGGCAGTCAACCACCAGTACACACAGCAGAACCTAAACCCATACCATTATTGCTAAGCAGCAAGACAGGGGCCCATTGCACTCCCACGGGGCCTTTTTAAATGCAATCCATAACCCGGATTTGCCAGGAACCCTTCTTACTCCTCCTACTTGCATGTGACACTGGGCTTAGGATCTGCATAGGAAACACACACACAAGCACACACCTACCTTTGTTGCCTGCAGATGCCTCCTTGGCTGTCCCCAAACGGTATCAAACCAACACCCACGGGAAGCTGTAAGCATAGAGGACATGCCTGCACCCCATTGGACTTACCTGTGTGGGTTAAATCCGGGTTATTTGACAACCTATGGCGGTGATGGTTCTGCTCAGGCAGAGCAGTGCTGATGCTCCTCATAAAGCTGTCGCTGCTGTGAAGGTTCTAGGTGACATCACAAATCCCTATGGTTACATACACAACAAAGCTGGGTTGTTGTTGTTTACACTCTGCAAGGCCTGTGGAAGTGAGTGACATCATAGCACTGTAGTTCTGAGGGTTCTAGATGGATGCAACAATCTCCTGTTGCTTCTATGAAGGCCATAATAGACGACATCACCAAACAGCTCCATAGTCACATACACAGCAAAGGAGAGATGTTGTTTACACCTAGTGATGTCAGTGGTATTGAGTGACATCACAGCACAGTGCTAAGGCTCCTGGGCCTGGACACAGCAGCGGCTGCAATATCTCAACGGAGAATACGTTTATATATATATGTGTGTGTGTGCGCGTATATATATATATATATATATATATATATATATATATATATATTTCTCCGCCGAAATCACTTTTAAACCCATTTCCACCTTTTTTTCCCTTCTCTTCCTCTTACTTTTTTTTCACGTTTTTTTACGTTTTTCTCCTTTTCGCCTCTTTTCTGGGCGTATTATTCTTCTTTTTCTTCTTTTTTTTCGTCTAATGCATACCCCATCAGTGCAGCAATGCTTATTCAATACCGCCAGCAGATGGAGACACTGGGGGATAATTTTCTAAGGATTTATACTGATTTTTCCTGTCTGAATTTGTCGCACAGAAAGTTGCAGGCCAAATATGTGTGACATTTCTGCGACTTTAGCTTCTAGAGCATTTTTACAACATTATACATAGGTGCTGAATACATAAAAAGCGACTGTTCAGCGACAGACAAGTCGCATCGGCTGAAAGTAGGCCAGAATGTCAGTCCATGTTGGAGCAGGTTTAGATACAGTCTAAAGTATAGATCTCAAAGTCTGTGCACAGAATTTAGCAAGGGCCTCGCACCTTCTGATGCATCAGGTAGGTGCACAATAGCATAGCCTAACCCTCTGTACTTTGGTCTATATTGATGCGGGACATAGACAGCCAGCTGATGACCAATCCATTAGTGCAATGGATGGCTGGAAGCATTTGTCTTTGCCTTTGCAATACCACAGAAGCAATGCATGGTCAATGTACAGCAATGACACACCTGTGTGAACAGCCAGGAGACCCCCCCCCCCCCCCCCCCATGTTATGTTACATAGTTACATAGTTAGTACGGTCGAAAAAAGACATATGTCCATCAAGTTCAACCAGGGAATTAAGGGGTAGGGGTGTGGCGCGATATTGGGGAAGGGATGAGATTTTATATTTCTTCATAAGCATTAATCTTATTTTGTCAATTAGGAACATTCAGCACCCACCCGCTATCAAGGCAGCTGCCTATCATGTCATGCCCTACCTGCACAGGTGTGCTGGCTACTCAAATGATCCAATTAAGGAGGCCATTTAGTCAGCAGCAGCAGAAGTCCTGTGCCTGGACGCTCCAACAGCGGCCAGACACAAGCAGAAGCAGAAGCAGCAGAAGCAGCAGCAGCACCACCTTTTGTTTTTTGGCTGCAGCAGCAGCAAGGCCCACAGGGCTGGCTAGCTGGCTAGCCAGCAAGCAGGTAGCAATGAAAGTAGGAATCTTTCTTTTTAACCCTGTAAGGGGGTGGTGCACTGTACCCGAAGATACTGCCATATCGGGTCAATGCATAGGGCGACGGAAGCAAGCTTCGAAATCGGCCCCCGTTCTCAAAAATCCATTTAATATATGGTCCCCAGATAGGGGACGTATCAGATATTAAACTGATAAGAACAGATACTACACTTGATCTTAGCCAAAAGGCCGAGAAGCGATAACCGTGAAAGGGGCGGGCCCAACAAGGTGCCCTTCATGGGCACTATCACTGCTTGCTGTCAGGGAGGCTGCCAGACAATTTTCCATGCACACTCTGGGCTGGGGGGCAGTCAACCACCAGTACACACAGCAGAACCTAAACCCATACCATTATTGCTAAGCAGCAAGACAGGGGCCCATTGCACTCCCACGGGGCCTTTTTAAATGCAATCCATAACCCGGATTTGCCAGGAACCCTTCTTACTCCTCCTACTTGCATGTGACACTGGGCTTAGGATCTGCATAGGAAACACACACACAAGCACACACCTACCTTTGTTGCCTGCAGATGCCTCCTTGGCTGTCCCCAAACGGTATCAAACCAACACCCACGGGAAGCTGTAAGCATAGAGGACATGCCTGCACCCCATTGGACTTACCTGTGTGGGTTAAATCCGGGTTATTTGACAACCTATGGCGGTGATGGTTCTGCTCAGGCAGAGCAGTGCTGATGCTCCTCATAAAGCTGTCGCTGCTGTGAAGGTTCTAGGTGACATCACAAATCCCTATGGTTACATACACAACAAAGCTGGGTTGTTGTTGTTTACACTCTGCAAGGCCTGTGGAAGTGAGTGACATCATAGCACTGTAGTTCTGAGGGTTCTAGATGGATGCAACAATCTCCTGTTGCTTCTATGAAGGCCATAATAGACGACATCACCAAACAGCTCCATAGTCACATACACAGCAAAGGAGAGATGTTGTTTACACCTAGTGATGTCAGTGGTATTGAGTGACATCACAGCACAGTGCTAAGGCTCCTGGGCCTGGACACAGCAGCGGCTGCAATATCTCAACGGAGAATACGTTTATATATATGTGTGTGTGTGCGCGTATATATATATATATATATATATATATATATATATATATATATTTCTCCGCCGAAATCACTTTTAAACCCATTTCCACCTTTTTTTCCCTTCTCTTCCTCTTACTTTTTTTTCACGTTTTTTTACGTTTTTCTCCTTTTCGCCTCTTTTCTGGGCGTATTATTCTTCTTTTTCTTCTTTTTTTTCGTCTAATGCATACCCCATCAGTGCAGCAATGCTTATTCAATACCGCCAGCAGATGGAGACACTGGGGGATAATTTTCTAAGGATTTATACTGATTTTTCCTGTCTGAATTTGTCGCACAGAAAGTTGCAGGCCAAATATGTGTGACATTTCTGCGACTTTAGCTTCTAGAGCATTTTTACAACATTATACATAGGTGCTGAATACATAAAAAGCGACTGTTCAGCGACAGACAAGTCGCATCGGCTGAAAGTAGGCCAGAATGTCAGTCCATGTTGGAGCAGGTTTAGATACAGTCTAAAGTATAGATCTCAAAGTCTGTGCACAGAATTTAGCAAGGGCCTCGCACCTTCTGATGCATCAGGTAGGTGCACAATAGCATAGCCTAACCCTCTGTACTTTGGTCTATATTGATGCGGGACATAGACAGCCAGCTGATGACCAATCCATTAGTGCAATGGATGGCTGGAAGCATTTGTCTTTGCCTTTGCAATACCACAGAAGCAATGCATGGTCAATGTACAGCAATGACACACCTGTGTGAACAGCCAGGAGACCCCCCCCCCCCCCCATGTTATGTTACATAGTTACATAGTTAGTACGGTCGAAAAAAGACATATGTCCATCAAGTTCAACCAGGGAATTAAGGGGTAGGGGTGTGGCGCGATATTGGGGAAGGGATGAGATTTTATATTTCTTCATAAGCATTAATCTTATTTTGTCAATTAGGAACATTCAGCACCCACCCGCTATCAAGGCAGCTGCCTATCATGTCATGCCCTACCTGCACAGGTGTGCTGGCTACTCAAATGATCCAATTAAGGAGGCCATTTAGTCAGCAGCAGCAGAAGTCCTGTGCCTGGACGCTCCAACAGCGGCCAGACACAAGCAGAAGCAGAAGCAGCAGAAGCAGCAGCAGCACCACCTTTTGTTTTTTGGCTGCAGCAGCAGCAAGGCCCACAGGGCTGGCTAGCTGGCTAGCCAGCAAGCAGGTAGCAATGAAAGTAGGAATCTTTCTTTTTAACCCTGTAAGGGGGTGGTGCACTGTACCCGAAGATACTGCCATATCGGGTCAATGCATAGGGCGACGGAAGCAAGCTTCGAAATCGGCCCCCGTTCTCAAAAATCCATTTAATATATGGTCCCCAGATAGGGGACGTATCAGATATTAAACTGATAAGAACAGATACTACACTTGATCTTAGCCAAAAGGCCGAGAAGCGATAACCGTGAAAGGGGCGGGCCCAACAAGGTGCCCTTCATGGGCACTATCACTGCTTGCTGTCAGGGAGGCTGCCAGACAATTTTCCATGCACACTCTGGGCTGGGGGGCAGTCAACCACCAGTACACATAGCAGAACCTAAACCCATACCATTATTGCTAAGCAGCAAGACAGGGGCCCATTGCACTCCCATGGGGCCTTTTTAAATGCAATCCATAACCCGGATTTGCCAGGAACCCTTCTTACTCCTCCTACTTGCATGTGACACTGGGCTTAGGATCTGCATAGGAAACACACACACAAGCACACACCTACCTTTGTTGCCTGCAGATGCCTCCTTGGCTGTCCCCAAACGGTATCAAACCAACACCCACGGGAAGCTGTAAGCATAGAGGACATGCCTGCACCCCATTGGACTTACCTGTGTGGGTTAAATCCGGGTTATTTGACAACCTATGGCGGTGATGGTTCTGCTCAGGCAGAGCAGTGCTGATGCTCCTCATAAAGCTGTCGCTGCTGTGAAGGTTCTAGGTGACATCACAAATCCCTATGGTTACATACACAACAAAGCTGGGTTGTTGTTGTTTACACTCTGCAAGGCCTGTGGAAGTGAGTGACATCATAGCACTGTAGTTCTGAGGGTTCTAGATGGATGCAACAATCTCCTGTTGCTTCTATGAAGGCCATAATAGACGACATCACCAAACAGCTCCATAGTCACATACACAGCAAAGGAGAGATGTTGTTTACACCTAGTGATGTCAGTGGTATTGAGTGACATCACAGCACAGTGCTAAGGCTCCTGGGCCTGGACACAGCAGCGGCTGCAATATCTCAACGGAGAATACGTTTATATATATGTGTGTGTGTGCGCGTATATATATATATATATATATATATATATATATATATATATATATATATATTCTCCGCCGAAATCACTTTTAAACCCATTTCCACCTTTTTTTCCCTTCTCTTCCTCTTACTTTTTTTTCACGTTTTTTTACGTTTTTCTCCTTTTCGCCTCTTTTCTGGGCGTATTATTCTTCTTTTTCTTCTTTTTTTTCGTCTAATGCATACCCCATCAGTGCAGCAATGCTTATTCAATACCGCCAGCAGATGGAGACACTGGGGGATAATTTTCTAAGGATTTATACTGATTTTTCCTGTCTGAATTTGTCGCACAGAAAGTTGCAGGCCAAATATGTGTGACATTTCTGCGACTTTAGCTTCTAGAGCATTTTTACAACATTATACATAGGTGCTGAATACATAAAAAGCGACTGTTCAGCGACAGACAAGTCGCATCGGCTGAAAGTAGGCCAGAATGTCAGTCCATGTTGGAGCAGGTTTAGATACAGTCTAAAGTATAGATCTCAAAGTCTGTGCACAGAATTTAGCAAGGGCCTCGCACCTTCTGATGCATCAGGTAGGTGCACAATAGCATAGCCTAACCCTCTGTACTTTGGTCTATATTGATGCGGGACATAGACAGCCAGCTGATGACCAATCCATTAGTGCAATGGATGGCTGGAAGCATTTGTCTTTGCCTTTGCAATACCACAGAAGCAATGCATGGTCAATGTACAGCAATGACACACCTGTGTGAACAGCCAGGAGACCCCCCCCCCCCCCCCCCCCATGTTATGTTACATAGTTACATAGTTAGTACGGTCGAAAAAAGACATATGTCCATCAAGTTCAACCAGGGAATTAAGGGGTAGGGGTGTGGCGCGATATTGGGGAAGGGATGAGATTTTATATTTCTTCATAAGCATTAATCTTATTTTGTCAATTAGGAACATTCAGCACCCACCCGCTATCAAGGCAGCTGCCTATCATGTCATGCCCTACCTGCACAGGTGTGCTGGCTACTCAAATGATCCAATTAAGGAGGCCATTTAGTCAGCAGCAGCAGAAGTCCTGTGCCTGGACGCTCCAACAGCGGCCAGACACAAGCAGAAGCAGAAGCAGCAGAAGCAGCAGCAGCACCACCTTTTGTTTTTTGGCTGCAGCAGCAGCAAGGCCCACAGGGCTGGCTAGCTGGCTAGCCAGCAAGCAGGTAGCAATGAAAGTAGGAATCTTTCTTTTTAACCCTGTAAGGGGGTGGTGCACTGTACCCGAAGATACTGCCATATCGGGTCAATGCATAGGGCGACGGAAGCAAGCTTCGAAATCGGCCCCCGTTCTCAAAAATCCATTTAATATATGGTCCCCAGATAGGGGACGTATCAGATATTAAACTGATAAGAACAGATACTACACTTGATCTTAGCCAAAAGGCCGAGAAGCGATAACCGTGAAAGGGGCGGGCCCAACAAGGTGCCCTTCATGGGCACTATCACTGCTTGCTGTCAGGGAGGCTGCCAGACAATTTTCCATGCACACTCTGGGCTGGGGGGCAGTCAACCACCAGTACACACAGCAGAACCTAAACCCATACCATTATTGCTAAGCAGCAAGACAGGGGCCCATTGCACTCCCACGGGGCCTTTTTAAATGCAATCCATAACCCGGATTTGCCAGGAACCCTTCTTACTCCTCCTACTTGCATGTGACACTGGGCTTAGGATCTGCATAGGAAACACACACACAAGCACACACCTACCTTTGTTGCCTGCAGATGCCTCCTTGGCTGTCCCCAAACGGTATCAAACCAACACCCACGGGAAGCTGTAAGCATAGAGGACATGCCTGCACCCCATTGGACTTACCTGTGTGGGTTAAATCCGGGTTATTTGACAACCTATGGCGGTGATGGTTCTGCTCAGGCAGAGCAGTGCTGATGCTCCTCATAAAGCTGTCGCTGCTGTGAAGGTTCTAGGTGACATCACAAATCCCTATGGTTACATACACAACAAAGCTGGGTTGTTGTTGTTTACACTCTGCAAGGCCTGTGGAAGTGAGTGACATCATAGCACTGTAGTTCTGAGGGTTCTAGATGGATGCAACAATCTCCTGTTGCTTCTATGAAGGCCATAATAGACGACATCACCAAACAGCTCCATAGTCACATACACAGCAAAGGAGAGATGTTGTTTACACCTAGTGATGTCAGTGGTATTGAGTGACATCACAGCACAGTGCTAAGGCTCCTGGGCCTGGACACAGCAGCGGCTGCAATATCTCAACGGAGAATACGTTTATATATATGTGTGTGTGTGTGTGCGCGTATATATATATATATATATATATATATATATATATATATATATATATATATATTTCTCCGCCGAAATCACTTTTAAACCCATTTCCACCTTTTTTTCCCTTCTCTTCCTCTTACTTTTTTTTCACGTTTTTTTACGTTTTTCTCCTTTTCGCCTCTTTTCTGGGCGTATTATTCTTCTTTTTCTTCTTTTTTTTCGTCTAATGCATACCCCATCAGTGCAGCAATGCTTATTCAATACCGCCAGCAGATGGAGACACTGGGGGATAATTTTCTAAGGATTTATACTGATTTTTCCTGTCTGAATTTGTCGCACAGAAAGTTGCAGGCCAAATATGTGTGACATTTCTGCGACTTTAGCTTCTAGAGCATTTTTACAACATTATACATAGGTGCTGAATACATAAAAAGCGACTGTTCAGCGACAGACAAGTCGCATCGGCTGAAAGTAGGCCAGAATGTCAGTCCATGTTGGAGCAGGTTTAGATACAGTCTAAAGTATAGATCTCAAAGTCTGTGCACAGAATTTAGCAAGGGCCTCGCACCTTCTGATGCATCAGGTAGGTGCACAATAGCATAGCCTAACCCTCTGTACTTTGGTCTATATTGATGCGGGACATAGACAGCCAGCTGATGACCAATCCATTAGTGCAATGGATGGCTGGAAGCATTTGTCTTTGCCTTTGCAATACCACAGAAGCAATGCATGGTCAATGTACAGCAATGACACACCTGTGTGAACAGCCAGGAGACCCCCCCCCCCCCCCCCCATGTTATGTTACATAGTTACATAGTTAGTACGGTCGAAAAAAGACATATGTCCATCAAGTTCAACCAGGGAATTAAGGGGTAGGGGTGTGGCGCGATATTGGGGAAGGGATGAGATTTTATATTTCTTCATAAGCATTAATCTTATTTTGTCAATTAGGAACATTCAGCACCCACCCGCTATCAAGGCAGCTGCCTATCATGTCATG
This sequence comes from Hyla sarda, assembly GCF_029499605.1. Taxonomy (NCBI): domain Eukaryota; kingdom Metazoa; phylum Chordata; class Amphibia; order Anura; family Hylidae; genus Hyla; species Hyla sarda. The sequence continues at coordinate 88,497 of NW_026608165.1, read as the reverse complement.
CCCTACCTGCACAGGTGTGCTGGCTACTCAAATGATCCAATTAAGGAGGCCATTTAGTCAGCAGCAGCAGAAGTCCTGTGCCTGGACGCTCCAACAGCGGCCAGACACAATTAGAAGCAGAAGCAGCAGAAGCAGCAGCAGCACCACCTTTTGTTTTTTGGCTGCAGCAGCAGCAAGGCCCACAGGGCTGGCTAGCTGGCTAGCCAGCAAGCAGGTAGCAATGAAAGTAGGAATCTTTCTTTTTAACCCTGTAAGGGGGTGGTGCACTGTACCCGAAGATACTGCCATATCGGGTCAATGCATAGGGCGACGGAAGCAAGCTTCGAAATCGGCCCCCGTTCTCAAAAATCCATTTAATATATGGTCCCCAGATAGGGGACGTATCAGATATTAAACTGATAAGAACAGATACTACACTTGATCTTAGCCAAAAGGCCGAGAAGCGATAACCGTGAAAGGGGCGGGCCCAACAAGGTGCCCTTCATGGGCACTATCACTGCTTGCTGTCAGGGAGGCTGCCAGACAATTTTCCATGCACACTCTGGGCTGGGGGGCAGTCAACCACCAGTACACACAGCAGAACCTAAACCCATACCATTATTGCTAAGCAGCAAGACAGGGGCCCATTGCACTCCCACGGGGCCTTTTTAAATGCAATCCATAACCCGGATTTGCCAGGAACCCTTCTTACTCCTCCTACTTGCATGTGACACTGGGCTTAGGATCTGCATAGGAAACACACACACAAGCACACACCTACCTTTGTTGCCTGCAGATGCCTCCTTGGCTGTCCCCAAACGGTATCAAACCAACACCCACGGGAAGCTGTAAGCATAGAGGACATGCCTGCACCCCATTGGACTTACCTGTGTGGGTTAAATCCGGGTTATTTGACAACCTATGGCGGTGATGGTTCTGCTCAGGCAGAGCAGTGCTGATGCTCCTCATAAAGCTGTCGCTGCTGTGAAGGTTCTAGGTGACATCACAAATCCCTATGGTTACATACACAACAAAGCTGGGTTGTTGTTGTTTACACTCTGCAAGGCCTGTGGAAGTGAGTGACATCATAGCACTGTAGTTCTGAGGGTTCTAGATGGATGCAACAATCTCCTGTTGCTTCTATGAAGGCCATAATAGACGACATCACCAAACAGCTCCATAGTCACATACACAGCAAAGGAGAGATGTTGTTTACACCTAGTGATGTCAGTGGTATTGAGTGACATCACAGCACAGTGCTAAGGCTCCTGGGCCTGGACACAGCAGCGGCTGCAATATCTCAACGGAGAATACGTTTATATATATGTGTGTGTGTGTGTGCGCGTATATATATATATATATATATATATATATATATATATATATTTCTCCGCCGAAATCACTTTTAAACCCATTTCCACCTTTTTTTCCCTTCTCTTCCTCTTACTTTTTTTTCACGTTTTTTTTACGTTTTTCTCCTTTTCGCCTCTTTTCTGGGCGTATTATTCTTCTTTTTCTTCTTTTTTTTCGTCTAATGCATACCCCATCAGTGCAGCAATGCTTATTCAATACCGCCAGCAGATGGAGACACTGGGGGATAATTTTCTAAGGATTTATACTGATTTTTCCTGTCTGAATTTGTCGCACAGAAAGTTGCAGGCCAAATATGTGTGACATTTCTGCGACTTTAGCTTCTAGAGCATTTTTACAACATTATACATAGGTGCTGAATACATAAAAAGCGACTGTTCAGCGACAGACAAGTCGCATCGGCTGAAAGTAGGCCAGAATGTCAGTCCATGTTGGAGCAGGTTTAGATACAGTCTAAAGTATAGATCTCAAAGTCTGTGCACAGAATTTAGCAAGGGCCTCGCACCTTCTGATGCATCAGGTAGGTGCACAATAGCATAGCCTAACCCTCTGTACTTTGGTCTATATTGATGCGGGACATAGACAGCCAGCTGATGACCAATCCATTAGTGCAATGGATGGCTGGAAGCATTTGTCTTTGCCTTTGCAATACCACAGAAGCAATGCATGGTCAATGTACAGCAATGACACACCTGTGTGAACAGCCAGGAGACCCCCCCCCCCCCCCCCATGTTATATTACATAGTTACATAGTTAGTACGGTCGAAAAAAGACATATGTCCATCAAGTTCAACCAGGGAATTAAGGGGTAGGGGTGTGGCGCGATATTGGGGAAGGGATGAGATTTTATATTTCTTCATAAGCATTAATCTTATTTTGTCAATTAGGAACATTCAGCACCCACCCGCTATCAAGGCAGCTGCCTATCATGTCATGCCCTACCTGCACAGGTGTGCTGGCTACTCAAATGATCCAATTAAGGAGGCCATTTAGTCAGCAGCAGCAGAAGTCCTGTGCCTGGACGCTCCAACAGCGGCCAGACACAAGCAGAAGCAGAAGCAGCAGAAGCAGCAGCAGCACCACCTTTTGTTTTTTGGCTGCAGCAGCAGCAAGGCCCACAGGGCTGGCTAGCTGGCTAGCCAGCAAGCAGGTAGCAATGAAAGTAGGAATCTTTCTTTTTAACCCTGTAAGGGGGTGGTGCACTGTACCCGAAGATACTGCCATATCGGGTCAATGCATAGGGCGACGGAAGCAAGCTTCGAAATCGGCCCCCGTTCTCAAAAATCCATTTAATATATGGTCCCCAGATAGGGGACGTATCAGATATTAAACTGATAAGAACAGATTTTTTTTTTTTTTTTTTTTTTTTTATCTAAAGCCGAGGAACGTGCTTTCGATTCACCCAAAGTGCAAGAAAAAGTGCAAACGTGTTACACTAAAAAAACGTGCACAAAGGATGCGGTCTATCGCAAGCCCTTCTCCGATAGGAGAGAGGCCCCCCAACAAACCTTACCCTTCACCTCCGGACCAAAAGGTACCTGCGAGGTTCCAGGTTCGATGTCCCTTTTCGCCGAAGCTACTAGGGGACCACAAATGCTCCCGGCATCCCCCTTGGCGTTGGCCAAGGTATCTGCCCGCAGAGCCGATTACGGTAGGTACCCTGCCAAAGCAGGAGTACCCGGGGTGTTTGCAGGGAGGTGCGGAACCTAATGGCCACACACACCTCCCCTAGACCGCCAGGAGGGACACCCAGAAGGGCTACCGCATCCTGACAAATCCTGTGAACACACAACACGCAAAAAGTGACACAGTGAGACAAAAAAGAAATAAATAAGTGAATGTGTGCAGATATACTGCCCGGACATCCGGCCGGATCTATAAAAATTTCTCTGATCCTAGCCAGAAGGCCGGGAATCAAGAGGTGAGTGCCACAAGGTGAAGAGATTATGGTGCCCGTGCTTCAACTCAGTGAGTCTATTCTCCCAGTGAGTTTCGGCACCTCGGGGTCACCACTCCCCGAGGCACAAAAGTACCTCGGCTCTAGACCCTCTCAGCCTCATGGCGAGACCCGGAGGGAACAGGTCACATCGGGGCAGCCGTCGAGCTGATTCCTCAGAACCAGCCCCGGAAAGCCCTGGTACACCTGCATCCACCATGCAGCACCCATCCCAACCAGCATGAAAACTGATAAGAACAGATACTACACTTGATCTTAGCCAAAAGGCCGAGAAGCGATAACCGTGAAAGGGGCGGGCCCAACAAGGTGCCCTTCATGGGCACTATCACTGCTTGCTGTCAGAGAGGCTGCCAGACAATTTTCCATGCACACTCTGGGCTGGGGGGCAGTCAACCACCAGTACACACAGCAGAACCTAAACCCATACCATTATTGCTAAGCAGCAAGACAGGGGCCCATTGCACTCCCACGGGGCCTTTTTAAATGCAATCCATAACCCGGATTTGCCAGGAACCCTTCTTACTCCTCCTACTTGCATGTGACACTGGGCTTAGGATCTGCATAGGAAACACACACACAAGCACACACCTACCTTTGTTGCCTGCAGATGCCTCCTTGGCTGTCCCCAAACGGTATCAAACCAACACCCACGGGAAGCTGTAAGCATAGAGGACATGCCTGCACCCCATTGGACTTACCTGTGTGGGTTAAATCCGGGTTATTTGACAACCTATGGCGGTGATGGTTCTGCTCAGGCAGAGCAGTGCTGATGCTCCTCATAAAGCTGTCGCTGCTGTGAAGGTTCTAGGTGACATCACAAATCCCTATGGTTACATACACAACAAAGCTGGGTTGTTGTTGTTTACACTCTGCAAGGCCTGTGGAAGTGAGTGACATCATAGCACTGTAGTTCTGAGGGTTCTAGATGGATGCAACAATCTCCTGTTGCTTCTATGAAGGCCATAATAGACGACATCACCAAACAGCTCCATAGTCACATACACAGCAAAGGAGAGATGTTGTTTACACCTAGTGATGTCAGTGGTATTGAGTGACATCACAGCACAGTGCTAAGGCTCCTGGGCCTGGACACAGCAGCGGCTGCAATATCTCAACGGAGAATACGTTTATATATATGTGTGTGTGTGTGTGCGCGTATATATATATATATATATATATATATATATATATATATATATATTCTCCGCCGAAATGACTTTTAAACCCATTTCCACCTTTTTTTCCCTTCTCTTCCTCTTACTTTTTTTTCACGTTTTTTTACGTTTTTCTCCTTTTCGCCTCTTTTCTGGGCGTATTATTCTTCTTTTTCTTCTTTTTTTTTCGTCTAATGCATACCCCATCAGTGCAGCAATGCTTATTCAATACCGCCAGCAGATGGAGACACTGGGGGATAATTTTCTAAGGATTTATACTGATTTTTCCTGTCTGAATTTGTCGCACAGAAAGTTGCAGGCCAAATATGTGTGACATTTCTGCGACTTTAGCTTCTAGAGCATTTTTACAACATTATACATAGGTGCTGAATACATAAAAAGCGACTGTTCAGCGACAGACAAGTCGCATCGGCTGAAAGTAGGCCAGAATGTCAGTCCATGTTGGAGCAGGTTTAGATACAGTCTAAAGTATAGATCTCAAAGTCTGTGCACAGAATTTAGCAAGGGCCTCGCACCTTCTGATGCATCAGGTAGGTGCACAATAGCATAGCCTAACCCTCTGTACTTTGGTCTATATTGATGCGGGACATAGACAGCCAGCTGATGACCAATCCATTAGTGCAATGGATGGCTGGAAGCATTTGTCTTTGCCTTTGCAATACCACAGAAGCAATGCATGGTCAATGTACAGCAATGACACACCTGTGTGAACAGCCAGGAGACCCCCCCCCCCCCCCCCCATGTTATGTTACATAGTTACATAGTTAGTACGGTCGAAAAAAGACATATGTCCATCAAGTTCAACCAGGGAATTAAGGGGTAGGGGTGTGGCGCGATATTGGGGAAGGGATGAGATTTTATATTTCTTCATAAGCATTAATCTTATTTTGTCAATTAGGAACATTCAGCACCCACCCGCTATCAAGGCAGCTGCCTATCATGTCATGCCCTACCTGCACAGGTGTGCTGGCTACTCAAATGATCCAATTAAGGAGGCCATTTAGTCAGCAGCAGCAGAAGTCCTGTGCCTGGACGCTCCAACAGCGGCCAGACACAAGCAGAAGCAGCAGAAGCAGCAGCAGCAGCACCACCTTTTGTTTTTTGGCTGCAGCAGCAGCAAGGCCCACAGGGCTGGCTAGCTGGCTAGCCAGCAAGCAGGTAGCAATGAAAGTAGGAATCTTTCTTTTTAACCCTGTAAGGGGGTGGTGCACTGTACCCGAAGATACTGCCATATCGGGTCAATGCATAGGGCGACGGAAGCAAGCTTCGAAATCGGCCCCCGTTCTCAAAAATCCATTTAATATATGGTCCCCAGATAGGGGACGTATCAGATATTAAACTGATAAGAACAGATACTACACTTGATCTTAGCCAAAAGGCCGAGAAGCGATAACCGTGAAAGGGGCGGGCCCAACAAGGTGCCCTTCATGGGCACTATCACTGCTTGCTGTCAGGGAGGCTGCCAGACAATTTTCCATGCACACTCTGGGCTGGGGGGCAGTCAACCACCAGTACACACAGCAGAACCTAAACCCATACCATTATTGCTAAGCAGCAAGACAGGGGCCCATTGCACTCCCACGGGGCCTTTTTAAATGCAATCCATAACCCGGATTTGCCAGGAACCCTTCTTACTCCTCCTACTTGCATGTGACACTGGGCTTAGGATCTGCATAGGAAACACACACACAAGCACACACCTACCTTTGTTGCCTGCAGATGCCTCCTTGGCTGTCCCCAAACGGTATCAAACCAACACCCACGGGAAGCTGTAAGCATAGAGGACATGCCTGCACCCCATTGGACTTACCTGTGTGGGTTAAATCCGGGTTATTTGACAACCTATGGCGGTGATGATTCTGCTCAGGCAGAGCAGTGCTGATGCTCCTCATAAAGCTGTCGCTGCTGTGAAGGTTCTAGGTGACATCACAAATCCCTATGGTTACATACACAACAAAGCTGGGTTGTTGTTGTTTACACTCTGCAAGGCCTGTGGAAGTGAGTGACATCATAGCACTGTAGTTCTGAGGGTTCTAGATGGATGCAACAATCTCCTGTTGCTTCTATGAAGGCCATAATAGACGACATCACCAAACAGCTCCATAGTCACATACACAGCAAAGGAGAGATGTTGTTTACACCTAGTGATGTCAGTGGTATTGAGTGACATCACAGCACAGTGCTAAGGCTCCTGGGCCTGGACACAGCAGCGGCTGCAATATCTCAACGGAGAATACGTTTATATATATGTGTGTGTGTGCGCGTATATATATATATATATATATTTATATATATATATATATATTTCTCCGCCGAAATCACTTTTAAACCCATTTCCACCTTTTTTTCCCTTCTCTTCCTCTTACTTTTTTTTCACGTTTTTTTACGTTTTTCTCCTTTTCGCCTCTTTTCTGGGCGTATTATTCTTCTTTTTCTTCTTTTTTTTCGTCTAATGCATACCCCATCAGTGCAGCAATGCTTATTCAATACCGCCAGCAGATGGAGACACTGGGGGATAATTTTCTAAGGATTTATACTGATTTTTCCTGTCTGAATTTGTCGCACAGAAAGTTGCAGGCCAAATATGTGTGACATTTCTGCGACTTTAGCTTCTAGAGCATTTTTACAACATTATACATAGGTGCTGAATACATAAAAAGCGACTGTTCAGCGACAGACAAGTCGCATCGGCTGAAAGTAGGCCAGAATGTCAGTCCATGTTGGAGCAGGTTTAGATACAGTCTAAAGTATAGATCTCAAAGTCTGTGCACAGAATTTAGCAAGGGCCTCGCACCTTCTGATGCATCAGGTAGGTGCACAATAGCATAGCCTAACCCTCTGTACTTTGGTCTATATTGATGCGGGACATAGACAGCCAGCTGATGACCAATCCATTAGTGCAATGGATGGCTGGAAGCATTTGTCTTTGCCTTTGCAATACCACAGAAGCAATGCATGGTCAATGTACAGCAATGACACACCTGTGTGAACAGCCAGGAGACCCCCCCCCCCCCCCATGTTATGTTACATAGTTACATAGTTAGTACGGTCGAAAAAAGACATATGTCCATCAAGTTCAACCAGGGAATTAAGGGGTAGGGGTGTGGCGCGATATTGGGGAAGGGATGAGATTTTATATTTCTTCATAAGCATTAATCTTATTTTGTCAATTAGGAACATTCAGCACCCACCCGCTATCAAGGCAGCTGCCTATCATGTCATGCCCTACCTGCACAGGTGTGCTGGCTACTCAAATGATCCAATTAAGGAGGCCATTTAGTCAGCAGCAGCAGAAGTCCTGTGTCTGGACGCTCCAACAGCGGCCAGACACAAGCAGAAGCAGAAGCAGCAGAAGCAGCAGCAGCACCACCTTTTGTTTTTTGGCTGCAGCAGCAGCAAGGCCCACAGGGCTGGCTAGCTGGCTAGCCAGCAAGCAGGTAGCAATGAAAGTAGGAATCTTTCTTTTTAACCCTGTAAGGGGGTGGTGCACTGTACCCGAAGATACTGCCATATCGGGTCAATGCATAGGGCGACGGAAGCAAGCTTCGAAATCGGCCCCCGTTCTCAAAAATCCATTTAATATATGGTCCCCAGATAGGGGACGTATCAGATATTAAACTGATAAGAACAGATACTACACTTGATCTTAGCCAAAAGGCCGAGAAGCGATAACCGTGAAAGGGGCGGGCCCAACAAGGTGCCCTTCATGGGCACTATCACTGCTTGCTGTCAGGGAGGCTGCCAGACAATTTTCCATGCACACTCTGGGCTGGGGGGCAGTCAACCACCAGTACACACAGCAGAACCTAAACCCATACCATTATTGCTAAGCAGCAAGACAGGGGCCCATTGCACTCCCACGGGGCCTTTTTAAATGCAATCCATAACCCGGATTTGCCAGGAACCCTTCTTACTCCTCCTACTTGCATGTGACACTGGGCTTAGGATCTGCATAGGAAACACACACACAAGCACACACCTACCTTTGTTGCCTGCAGATGCCTCCTTGGCTGTCCCCAAACGGTATCAAACCAACACCCACGGGAAGCTGTAAGCATAGAGGACATGCCTGCACCCCATTGGACTTACCTGTGTGGGTTAAATCCGGGTTATTTGACAACCTATGGCGGTGATGGTTCTGCTCAGGCAGAGCAGTGCTGATGCTCCTCATAAAGCTGTCGCTGCTGTGAAGGTTCTAGGTGACATCACAAATCCCTATGGTTACATACACAACAAAGCTGGGTTGTTGTTGTTTACACTCTGCAAGGCCTGTGGAAGTGAGTGACATCATAGCACTGTAGTTCTGAGGGTTCTAGATGGATGCAACAATCTCCTGTTGCTTCTATGAAGGCCATAATAGACGACATCACCAAACAGCTCCATAGTCACATACACAGCAAAGGAGAGATGTTGTTTACACCTAGTGATGTCAGTGGTATTGAGTGACATCACAGCACAGTGCTAAGGCTCCTGGGCCTGGACACAGCAGCGGCTGCAATATCTCAACGGAGAATATGTTTATATATATGTGTGTGTGTGCGCGTATATATATATATATATATATATATATATATATATATATATATATTTCTCCGCCGAAATCACTTTTAAACCCATTTCCACCTTTTTTTCCCTTCTCTTCCTCTTACTTTTTTTTCACGTTTTTTTACGTTTTTCTCCTTTTCGCCTCTTTTCTGGGCGTATTATTCTTCTTTTTCTTCTTTTTTTTTGTCTAATGCATACCCCATCAGTGCAGCAATGCTTATTCAATACCGCCAGCAGATGGAGACACTGGGGGATAATTTTCTAAGGATTTATACTGATTTTTCCTGTCTGAATTTGTCGCACAGAAAGTTGCAGGCCAAATATGTGTGACATTTCTGCGACTTTAGCTTCTAGAGCATTTTTACAACATTATACATAGGTGCTGAATACATAAAAAGCGACTGTTCAGCGACAGACAAGTCGCATCGGCTGAAAGTAGGCCAGAATGTCAGTCCATGTTGGAGCAGGTTTAGATACAGTCTAAAGTATAGATCTCAAAGTCTGTGCACAGAATTTAGGAAGGGCCTCGCACCTTCTGATGCATCAGGTAGGTGCACAATAGCATAGCCTAACCCTCTGTACTTTGGTCTATATTGATGCGGGACATAGACAGCCAGCTGATGACCAATCCATTAGTGCAATGGATGGCTGGAAGCATTTGTCTTTGCCTTTGCAATACCACAGAAGCAATGCATGGTCAATGTACAGCAATGACACACCTGTGTGAACAGCCAGGAGACCCCCCCCCCCCCATGTTATGTTACATAGTTACATAGTTAGTACGGTCGAAAAAAGACATATGTCCATCAAGTTCAACCAGGGAATTAAGGGGTAGGGGTGTGGCGCGATATTGGGGAAGGGATGAGATTTTATATTTCTTCATAAGCATTAATCTTATTTTGTCAATTAGGAACATTCAGCACCCACCCGCTATCAAGGCAGCTGCCTATCATGTCATGCCCTACCTGCACAGGTGTGCTGGCTACTCAAATGATCCAATTAAGGAGGCCATTTAGTCAGCAGCAGCAGAAGTCCTGTGCCTGGACGCTCCAACAGCGGCCAGACACAAGCAGAAGCAGAAGCAGCAGAAGCAGCAGCAGCACCACCTTTTGTTTTTTGGCTGCAGCAGCAGCAAGGCCCACAGGGCTGGCTAGCTGGCTAGCCAGCAAGCAGGTAGCAATGAAAGTAGGAATCTTTCTTTTTAACCCTGTAAGGGGGTGGTGCACTGTACCCGAAGATACTGCCATATCGGGTCAATGCATAGGGCGACGGAAGCAAGCTTCGAAATCGGCCCCCGTTCTCAAAAATCCATTTAATATATGGTCCCCAGATAGGGGACGTATCAGATATTAAACTGATAAGAACAGATAAGGTTTCAACAAAATTTTATTGAATAAATAAGAAACCATACAAAATTTAAAATGCAAAATAATAAAAGGTTCACAAAAGTTTTAAAATACAAATAATAAAACCAGTAATAAAAGGAGAAAAAATTAAAATGGCAGGATAAAACATTATACAAATGTCATAAAAACTGATTATACTGTTATTTCGTTCCATAGAGGCAGACACCACATGGATGCTGCCTCGCTGGCCCCTAACTGTTTCTTGTCTCTTAGGTAATAGATGTACATCTCACTCAGGGCCAGCTTTATACAGTTTTTAACATCAATAAAATCATGTTTAAAAAGTAAGATGTTCCTAACTTTCCAGATGGCATTTTTAAAACAATTAATAATCATCCAGCAGATCATCTGCTGTTTAAAATTGGGGCAGTTAAAAAGACCGTAAAAGACACATTCGTGATTAAAATCTTTTAGGCCGCAGGCCCACTTCAAAAGTGGGCCTACCTTCCTCCAAAGCTCCCGTGCAAAAGGGCAGTTCCAAAATATGTGCAGCACCGTTTCGTCCACTCCGCAGCCATCTCTCGGGCACTTGGCTCTCGCCACCAGTCCTCGCCTGTGCTGGAACTCACGAGTAGGGAGGCACTGGTGGACGATTGCCCAGGCAAGATCCCTGTGTACATTCGCCAGAAACTTCCCGTACACGTTCCGCCATACCTTTTTGGATCTTGCCTGTGTGAAATTGGACACTGCCAGGGTAACCTCACTCCGCCTGAGGACCTTTGATACCTTTCTCTGGTCCCCCAGTATGTCAGGCTCCAAATCTTGGAGACCTAGGAGCCTGACTGTCTTTTCCAACACCACATAATGTTTTGGGGGACACAGAAGCACCGGAGCGTTCAGAGGGATGCGCAACCATCTTTTAAAAACCATGCCCGCAGCGTACCTTAAAAAGCAGCTAAAAATGCCATTGGATTTAATAATCTTAAAACAGAAACAGAAATACTTTATGTAAAAGAAAGTAAAAAGGTTAGGAACATCTTTCCCGCCATTATCTCTACTTTTGTACATAAAATCACGCTTTAATTTCTCCATTTTTGAACCCCATAAAAAAGTAAAAACAATTCTAGTTACTTTTTTAATGTATAAAATAGATGGAGGAAATACCATGGCAATGTATAGCATAATAGGGAGTAAAACCATCTTTATTATTAAAATCTTCCCCTCCATGGTAAGGTTTCTAAGATTCCACATTAAAATCTTCTTCTCCATCTTAGCTATAGCTGAATCCCAGTTAGGGCTCCCATCATTGACCTGGTTAAAAACAATACCTAAAACTTTAATTTGATCCTGTTGCATTGTGACTCCTGGGGTGATGGATGAATCCCAGGAGCCAATATAAAAACAGTCACATTTATCTGTGTTTAGCTTAAAACCAGAGACCTCGCAGAAATAGCTGGTGTTCCTCAATGCCCCCCTCATGGATGGAGAGTCCGGGCACAGTATGGTGACATCATCCATGTACCCCAACACCTTTAGATGGGTCCCTCCTCCACCAGGTATCGGTACGCCTCTTACTACCCGGTCTTTTCTGAGGAGGGCCATCAGTGGTTCGATTGCGCAAATAAAAAGGAGTGGGGACAGGGGGCAGCCCTGTTTGACACCTGATAAAAGAGGAACACCGCTGGTTAAAAAGCCATTAACAGAGACTTGACTAAAACAGGATCGGTATAAAAGCATGATTCGGCTTAAAATCGTTTCAGGCACTGCCATCTTTTTAAGAACTAAAAACAGGTATTCATGGGAGACCCTATCAAAGGCTTTTTCAAAGTCTAAGGATAAAATTGCTACAGTTTGATTTCTATCCTTAAAATACCATAAAACATCTCTTAAAATATTTAGGGATTCAGCTATAGACCTTCCAGGTACCCCACAAACCTGATTTGGGTGAACTAATTTATGAATAAAAGGTTTAAAACGGACAGCTAATAACTTGGCTAAAACTTTATAATCGACATTTAAAAGTGTGATGGGGCGCCAATTTTTTAGCATATCCTTTTCACCTTTTTTAAAAAGTAATGATACAATCCCCCTCCTCCAGGAAGGGGGAAGTTCATTAACAATAAAAGTTTCTTTATACAATAAAACCATATCATCCTTTAAAATATCCCAAAAAGCTAAATAAAACTCGATGGGTAAACCATCTTCCCCAGGGGCCTTCCCACTAGAAAAACTTTTAAAAACAAATAAAAGTTCATCTAAGTTAAGATCACGGGATAAAACCTCCTGGTCTAAAACATCTAGCTTAAAATCAAGGGAATTAAGAACATGTTCTAAAAAGGATGGATTAAGATCTTTCTTATTAAAAAGAAGCTGGTAGAAGTTAAAAACTGCATCTAACATGCCTTTTGGAGTGGATTCACCCTCAAGGTTCTGGATGATATCCCTCCTATTCATCACTTTTTTAAAAAAGAAACGGGAACATTTCTCGCCCTCCTCCAGGTGCTGCACATGTGAGTTAAAAATGATTTGTTTCCCTTTCTTTTCTATGGCATGTTTTATTTCAGTTTTAAGGTTTAAAATATCATTTTCTACATCCATACCAGCTTCTTTCAATTTAAAAAGTACATTTAAACGCATGTTAAGAACATAAAACCACTGTTTTTCCATTTTTGCCTTCTTCTTACCTGCTTTGATAAAAAAAAATCTGATTTTAGATTTGGTGCCCTCCCACCAGTGCAGCATAGGCTCGTGGGGTTTTCTTTGTGATTGCCAGCACTGGTAGGTCCGCACAAACTCCTCTTTTATCTCAGGGTCCTCTAGGAGTGTGGTGTTTAATCTCCAGAGGCCCCTTTTTGCTTTTTGCTCCCCCTCTAGCTCCAGGCCCACCAAGAGGAGCTTATGATCAGAGAATATATTCTGCTCGAGCGTGCATTTCAGGGGTTTAAAAGCTCTAGAGGAAAAAATAAAATCGATTCTGGAGCTCACTCTTCCATTGGACCATGTGGCGCCCGGGTCCTCCGGCAAGAGATCCTTCCAGCAATCTTTCAAATTAAAATCATCAATAACATTTTTAAGCAGGTAAGAAGTGCGGTCTTTACGATTAATATCCCCACCCTGCCGGTGTTCCCCATCACGTATGCAGTTAAAATCACCTCCCACCAGCAGGGGGGAAGACCCAACACAAAACAGTGGTAAAATTTCAAATAGTTCTGCCCGCTCCTGTTTATCAGGAGGGGCATACACATTTAAAACACGAATTAAAAGTCCATTAAAATATAGATGAATTAAAAGAGCTCTGCCAGGCACAATCTCAGTTACTGTATGAATAGAAAAGGACTGGCCTCGGCAGAGCAGCCCAACACCCACAGAACGACAGTCATTTGCACCGGACCATATGGATGGGCCCAGCTTCCAGTCTTCTTTTAAGTCTTTATAGTCCATTTTACTAGGGATTCCACATTCTTGTAGCAGGCAAAGGTCAAAGTCACATGTCTCTAGATAAGAAAATAAAGCAGCCCTGCGATCAGGGCTCTTTAAGGACCTCACATTGAGTGAGGCAATTTTTACAGGGATAGGCATAGTTTATGGAGAGTCCGTGCTTGGAGAATCAAAGTCAATAATAAGCTGCGTACCGTCATCCCCCGCCTGCGGGGTCATCAGCTCCTTGATGTTCTGAGGGTCGGAGCTTGAGATCGATGATGCCCCGACCCTGAGCTCGCTCTCGTCCGAACTACGGCACGCCGCTTTCCTTTGAATGTCTTCCTCTTCTTCTTCTCTTTGTCTTTTAAATGTCACACTGCTGTCCATATCCTCTGTGTTGCTCTCACTCGATGTAATCTCTGGCCCCCGGCTGATGGATCTGCGTCTTCTTTCATCATTTGACGACTGGAACTGCTGCACAGGGGCCTGTGAGGCCTCTTTTCCGGAACCTTTGCCGCTACCTTGGGAAGTTTTCATCGCTTGTTCCCCAGCAAGCGTTGCTGAGGACTGTTGCTCCAACTTCCCCATCGATCGACGATGGCCAGTTTTACCCACCGGGTCCACTGCTGGCGGGGCAGTAAACCCTGGTTTGGCGCCACTTGTCTTCTTGGCCCTGTCCTGTATAGGCGGAGTAACAGGACCGGGCTCAGACCTGGCCACCTGGCTCCCCTTCCGGCGGGCTTTCACCGGGGCCTCTTCGTCCGGAGCAGGGCGACCCTGGGCCAAGCCAGTACCTGGCTTATGCTGTAATTTTGGGTCCACCTTTGCCCCCACCGAGGCCCGTCGGCTGCCACCCGCCACAGGTGAGCCCCCTTCAGAAGTTTCGGCGGGCTCTTGAGCCAGGTAGGAAGTCGATCGACGTCTTTCAATTTCCCGGGCAGTAAACTCGATCACCCGCCCGGGCTTCGTGGAATCCCCATGGCCTCCCCCTAGCACTACCACCGGTGGGCCCCCCGATGGAGCACCAGAGGTCTTGGGCCTGGACCCATCAGTACCTGCCATCTGGGGTTTGGGCATCTTAAAAAAGGACGTCTTTTGTCCTGTCCCCTCTTTGGGTGGGCCCAGCCTTGACCCACCCATCGTAGTTTTTGCTTTATGGGGACAGGAATTAAAATCGTGATTTTCCTCTCCGCAGAGGTTGCACCTTATCGTATGGCTACATCTTGAGGCTATGTGACCTTCTTGGCCACACCTATTGCAGCGAATCACACGCTCCGCGCCGCAGGTCTCCTGGGTGTGGCCAAACCTCAAGCAATTTCGGCAATACATAGGCATTTGAGGATAGAACAGGAAGCCCCGAACTCTCCCGATGGCAAAATTTGGGGGCGGATGGCAAAGACCCCCAATACCACCGGGATCCTTACGGAGCTTGACCCAGAACTTCCTCTTGCCGTTCCAGAACCGCACGGAGTTCAAGATTTTGTTTGCGAATCGCACCTCTTCGCAGTATCGCCGAAGAAAAGTGGCTATATCCTCCGTGGTCACATGAGGGCTGTGCATAGCCACCACCAACGGTATATGTTCCTCACCATAGAGGAACTGGAACGAAAGACCGTCGAGTCGATCGTCCCTCTGGTCCGCACCAGACAAGGTTGCATAGATGTTATCGCAACACGCCGTGGCCGTGAAGGTGACGGTATACAGGCCACGGCTTTCCTGGTCATTTAGACACAGGATGTCCTCCCTATTGAGGCGGAAGTAGTCAAGAAGAATCACCTCCGCAATGAAGCGGAGGTTCTTCAACTGACGATGGCTCTCCGACACCTCTATGCGGATGGTATTTCGCATCGACATTTCCCCAGAGGGGAAAGCCCAGGAGAACGGCATCTTCCACACCCAGGGACTAAGCCCCTTCCCCAATAGCAGCAGGGGCTCGGAATCCCGCTATAAAAGCGGAACCCTTACCCAAGGCAGAGGTCGGGGGTACCCTAGGTGCTTCCGAAGCTACAGGTAACGCTCAACGTACCGAAAATGCCTTCTGAGACACAAGGTCCCAGAGACAGGGGGATCGCAACCCGTTGTCTGTGGACTAAGCCCGCTCCCCAATAGCAGCAAGGGGGTGAAGTCCCTCCGTAAGGAGAGACAATCCCCCAAGGCCGAGAAGCGGGGTACCACAGACACCTTCCGACCAGACCAAATGCAGATACTACACTTGATCTTAGCCAAAAGGCCGAGAAGCGATAACCGTGAAAGGGGCGGGCCCAACAAGGTGCCCTTCATGGGCACTATCACTGCTTGCTGTCAGGGAGGCTGCCAGACAATTTTCCATGCACACTCTGGGCTGGGGGGCAGTCAACCACCAGTACACACAGCAGAACCTAAACCCATACCATTATTGCTAAGCAGCAAGACAGGGGCCCATTGCACTCCCACGGGGCCTTTTTAAATGCAATCCATAACCCGGATTTGCCAGGAACCCTTCTTACTCCTCCTACTTGCATGTGACACTGGGCTTAGGATCTGCATAGGAAACACACACACAAGCACACACCTACCTTTGTTGCCTGCAGATGCCTCCTTGGCTGTCCCCAAACGGTATCAAACCAACACCCACGGGAAGCTGTAAGCATAGAGGACATGCCTGCACCCCATTGGACTTACCTGTGTGGGTTAAATCCGGGTTATTTGACAACCTATGGCGGTGATGGTTCTGCTCAGGCAGAGCAGTGCTGATGCTCCTCATAAAGCTGTCGCTGCTGTGAAGGTTCTAGGTGACATCACAAATCCCTATGGTTACATACACAACAAAGCTGGGTTGTTGTTGTTTACACTCTGCAAGGCCTGTGGAAGTGAGTGACATCATAGCACTGTAGTTCTGAGGGTTCTAGATGGATGCAACAATCTCCTGTTGCTTCTATGAAGGCCATAATAGACGACATCACCAAACAGCTCCATAGTCACATACACAGCAAAGGAGAGATGTTGTTTACACCTAGTGATGTCAGTGGTATTGAGTGACATCACAGCACAGTGCTAAGGCTCCTGGGCCTGGACACAGCAGCGGCTGCAATATCTCAACGGAGAATACGTTTATATATATGTGTGTGTGTGCGCGTATATATATATATATATATATATATATATATATATATATATATATTTCTCCGCCGAAATCACTTTTAAACCCATTTCCACCTTTTTTTCCCTTCTCTTCCTCTTACTTTTTTTTCACGTTTTTTTACGTTTTTCTCCTTTTCGCCTCTTTTCTGGGCGTATTATTCTTCTTTTTCTTCTTTTTTTTCGTCTAATGCATACCCCATCAGTGCAGCAATGCTTATTCAATACCGCCAGCAGATGGAGACACTGGGGGATAATTTTCTAAGGATTTATACTGATTTTTCCTGTCTGAATTTGTCGCACAGAAAGTTGCAGGCCAAATATGTGTGACATTTCTGCGACTTTAGCTTCTAGAGCATTTTTACAACATTATACATAGGTGCTGAATACATAAAAAGCGACTGTTCAGCGACAGACAAGTCGCATCGGCTGAAAGTAGGCCAGAATGTCAGTCCATGTTGGAGCAGGTTTAGATACAGTCTAAAGTATAGATCTCAAAGTCTGTGCACAGAATTTAGCAAGGGCCTCGCACCTTCTGATGCATCAGGTAGGTGCACAATAGCATAGCCTAACCCTCTGTACTTTGGTCTATATTGATGCGGGACATAGACAGCCAGCTGATGACCAATCCATTAGTGCAATGGATGGCTGGAAGCATTTGTCTTTGCCTTTGCAATACCACAGAAGCAATGCATGGTCAATGTACAGCAATGACACACCTGTGTGAACAGCCAGGAGACCCCCCCCCCCCCCCCCCATGTTATGTTACATAGTTACATAGTTAGTACGGTCGAAAAAAGACATATGTCCATCAAGTTCAACCAGGGAATTAAGGGGTAGGGGTGTGGCGCGATATTGGGGAAGGGATGAGATTTTATATTTCTTCATAAGCATTAATCTTATTTTGTCAATTAGGAACATTCAGCACCCACCCGCTATCAAGGCAGCTGCCTATCATGTCATGCCCTACCTGCACAGGTGTGCTGGCTACTCAAATGATCCAATTAAGGAGGCCATTTAGTCAGCAGCAGCAGAAGTCCTGTGCCTGGACGCTCCAACAGCGGCCAGACACAAGCAGCAGCAGAAGCAGCAGCAGCACCACCTTTTGTTTTTTGGCTGCAGCAGCAGCAAGGCCCACAGGGCTGGCTAGCTGGCTAGCCAGCAAGCAGGTAGCAATGAAAGTAGGAATCTTTCTTTTTAACCCTGTAAGGGGGTGGTGCACTGTACCCGAAGATACTGCCATATCGGGTCAATGCATAGGGCGACGGAAGCAAGCTTCGAAATCGGCCCCCGTTCTCAAAAATCCATTTAATATATGGTCCCCAGATAGGGGACGTATCAGATATTAAACTGATAAGAACAGATTTTTTTTTTTTTTTTTTTTTTTATCTAAAGCCGAGGAACGTGCTTTCGATTCACCCAAAGTGCAAGAAAAGTGCAAACGTGTTACACTAAAAAAAAACGTGCACAAAGGATGCGGTCTATCGCAAGCCCTTCTCCGATAGGAGAGAGGCCCCCCAACAAACCTTACCCTTCGCCTCCGGACCAAAAGGTACCTGCGAGGTTCCAGGTTCGATGTCCCTTTTCGCCGAAGCTACTAGGAGACCACAAATGCTCCCGGCATC
The DNA here is from genome assembly GCF_029499605.1 of Hyla sarda. NCBI lineage: Eukaryota > Metazoa > Chordata > Amphibia > Anura > Hylidae > Hyla > Hyla sarda. Next base: position 69,962 of record NW_026608165.1, on the reverse strand, counting down.
CCCCTTGGCGTTAGCCAAGGTATCTGCCCGCAGAGCCGATTACGGTAGGTACCCTGCGAAGCAGGAGTACCCGGGGTGTTTGCAGGGAGGTGCGGAACCTAATGGCCACACACACCTCCCCTAGACCGCCAGGAGGGACACCCAGAAGGGCTACCGCATCCTGACAAATCCTGTGAACACACAACACGCAAAAAGTGACACAGTGAGACAAAAAATAAATAAATAAGTGAATGTGTGCAGATATACTGCCCGGACATCCGGCCGGATCTATAAAAATTTCTCTGATCCTAGCCAGAAGGCCGGGAATCAAGAGGTGAGTGCCACAAGGTGAAGAGATTATGGTGCCCGTGCTTCAACTCAGTGAGCCTATTCTCCCAGTGAGTTTCGGCACCTCGGGGTCACCACTCCCCGAGGCACAAAGTACCTCGGCTCTAGACCCTCTCAGCCTCATGGCGAGACCCGGAGGGAACAGGTCACATCGGGGCAGCCGTCGAGCTGATTCCTCAGAACCAGCCCCGGAAAGCCCTGGTACACCTGCATCCTCCATGCAGCACCCATCCCCACCAGCATGAAAACTGATAAGAACAGATACTACACTTGATCTTAGCCAAAAGGCCGAGAAGCGATAACCGTGAAAGGGGCGGGCCCAACAAGGTGCCCTTCATGGGCACTATCACTGCTTGCTGTCAGGGAGGCTGCCAGACAATTTTCCATGCACACTCTGGGCTGGGGGGCAGTCAACCACCAGTACACACAGCAGAACCTAAACCCATACCATTATTGCTAAGCAGCAAGACAGGGGCCCATTGCACTCCCACGGGGCCTTTTTAAATGCAATCCATAACCCGGATTTGCCAGGAACCCTTCTTACTCCTCCTACTTGCATGTGACACTGGGCTTAGGATCTGCATAGGAAACACACACACAAGCACACACCTACCTTTGTTGCCTGCAGATGCCTCCTTGGCTGTCCCCAAACGGTATCAAACCAACACCCACGGGAAGCTGTAAGCATAGAGGACATGCCTGCACCCCATTGGACTTACCTGTGTGGGTTAAATCCGGGTTATTTGACAACCTATGGCGGTGATGGTTCTGCTCAGGCAGAGCAGTGCTGATGCTCCTCATAAAGCTGTCGCTGCTGTGAAGGTTCTAGGTGACATCACAAATCCCTATGGTTACATACATAACAAAGCTGGGTTGTTGTTGTTTACACTCTGCAAGGCCTGTGGAAGTGAGTGACATCATAGCACTGTAGTTCTGAGGGTTCTAGATGGATGCAACAATCTCCTGTTGCTTCTATGAAGGCCATAATAGACGACATCACCAAACAGCTCCATAGTCACATACACAGCAAAGGAGAGATGTTGTTTACACCTAGTGATGTCAGTGGTATTGAGTGACATCACAGCACAGTGCTAAGGCTCCTGGGCCTGGACACAGCAGCGGCTGCAATATCTCAACGGAGAATACGTTTATATATATGTGTGTGTGTGCGCGTATATATATATATATATATATATGTGGATGATGGGGGGAGACAGCACCGATCAAATCAGCATGTGCAGGTGATCATCCGGGAATGCCAACCCGGAAAAGCATGCAGAAATTCAGAAGGGATACAGCACCAAATAGCTGAGGACTCAGGCTGGTAGATGGAGCAAGGTTTTATTTGCCATCCATGTGCAACGTTTCGGCAATAAACTGCCTTTTTCAAGCTTGAAAAAGGCAGTTTATTGCCGAAACGTTGCACATGGATGGCAAATAAAACCTTGCTCCATCTACCAGCCTGAGTCCTCAGCTATTTGGTGCTGTATCCCTTCTGAATTTCTATATATATATATATATATATATATATATATATATATATATATTTCTCCACCGAAATCACTTTTAAACCCATTTCCACCTTTTTTTCCCTTCTCTTCCTCTTACTTTTTTTTCACGTTTTTTTACGTTTTTCTCCTTTTCGCCTCTTTTCTGGGCGTATTATTCTTCTTTTTCTTCTTTTTTTTCGTCTAATGCATACCCCATCAGTGCAGCAATGCTTATTCAATACCGCCAGCAGATGGAGACACTGGGGGATAATTTTCTAAGGATTTATACTGATTTTTCCTGTCTGAATTTGTCGCACAGAAAGTTGCAGGCCAAATATGTGTGACATTTCTGCGACTTTAGCTTCTAGAGCATTTTTACAACATTATACATAGGTGCTGAATACATAAAAAGCGACTGTTCAGCGACAGACAAGTCGCATCGGCTGAAAGTAGGCCAGAATGTCAGTCCATGTTGGAGCAGGTTTAGATACAGTCTAAAGTATAGATCTCAAAGTCTGTGCACAGAATTTAGCAAGGGCCTCGCACCTTCTGATGCATCAGGTAGGTGCACAATAGCATAGCCTAACCCTCTGTACTTTGGTCTATATTGATGCGGGACATAGACAGCCAGCTGATGACCAATCCATTAGTGCAATGGATGGCTGGAAGCATTTGTCTTTGCCTTTGCAATACCACAGAAGCAATGCATGGTCAATGTACAGCAATGACACACCTGTGTGAACAGCCCCAGGAGACCCCCCCCCCCCCCCCCCCATGTTATGTTACATAGTTACATAGTTAGTACGGTCGAAAAAAGACATATGTCCATCAAGTTCAACCAGGGAATTAAGGGGTAGGGGTGTGGCGCGATATTGGGGAAGGGATGAGATTTTATATTTCTTCATAAGCATTAATCTTATTTTGTCAATTAGGAACATTCAGCACCCACCCGCTATCAAGGCAGCTGCCTATCATGTCATGCCCTACCTGCACAGGTGTGCTGGCTACTCAAATGATCCAATTAAGGAGGCCATTTAGTCAGCAGCAGCAGAAGTCCTGTGCCTGGACGCTCCAACAGCGGCCAGACACAAGCAGAAGCAGAAGCAGCAGAAGCAGCAGCAGCACCACCTTTTGTTTTTTGGCTGCAGCAGCAGCAAGGCCCACAGGGCTGGCTAGCTGGCTAGCCAGCAAGCAGGTAGCAATGAAAGTAGGAATCTTTCTTTTTAACCCTGTAAGGGGGTGGTGCACTGTACCCGAAGATACTGCCATATCGGGTCAATGCATAGGGCGACGGAAGCAAGCTTCGAAATCGGCCCCCGTTCTCAAAAATCCATTTAATATATGGTCCCCAGATAGGGGACGTATCAGATATTAAACTGATAAGAACAGATACTACACTTGATCTTAGCCAAAAGGCCGAGAAGCGATAACCGTGAAAGGGGCGGGCCCAACAAGGTGCCCTTCATGGGCACTATCACTGCTTGCTGTCAGGGAGGCTGCCAGACAATTTTCCATGCACACTCTGGGCTGGGGGGCAGTCAACCACCAGTACACACAGCAGAACCTAAACCCATACCATTATTGCTAAGCAGCAAGACAGGGGCCCATTGCACTCCCACGGGGCCTTTTTAAATGCAATCCATAACCCGGATTTGCCAGGAACCCTTCTTACTCCTCCTACTTGCATGTGACACTGGGCTTAGGATCTGCATAGGAAACACACACACAAGCACACACCTACCTTTGTTGCCTGCAGATGCCTCCTTGGCTGTCCCCAAACGGTATCAAACCAACACCCACGGGAAGCTGTAAGCATAGAGGACATGCCTGCACCCCATTGGACTTACCTGTGTGGGTTAAATCCGGGTTATTTGACAACCTATGGCGGTGATGGTTCTGCTCAGGCAGAGCAGTGCTGATGCTCCTCATAAAGCTGTCGCTGCTGTGAAGGTTCTAGGTGACATCACAAATCCCTATGGTTACATACACAACAAAGCTGGGTTGTTGTTGTTTACACTCTGCAAGGCCTGTGGAAGTGAGTGACATCATAGCACTGTAGTTCTGAGGGTTCTAGATGGATGCAACAATCTCCTGTTGCTTCTATGAAGGCCATAATAGACGACATCACCAAACAGCTCCATAGTCACATACACAGCAAAGGAGAGATGTTGTATGTTGTTTACACCTAGTGATGTCAGTGGTATTGAGTGACATCACAGCACAGTGCTAAGGCTCCTGGGCCTGGACACAGCAGCGGCTGCAATATCTCAACGGAGAATACGTTTATATATATGTGTGTGTGTGCGCGTATATATATATATATATATATATATATATATATATATATATATATTCTCCGCCGAAATCACTTTTAAACCCATTTCCACCTTTTTTTCCCTTCTCTTCCTCTTACTTTTTTTTCACGTTTTTTTACGTTTTTCTCCTTTTCGCCTCTTTTCTGGGCGTATTATTCTTCTTTTTCTTCTTTTTTTTCGTCTAATGCATACCCCATCAGTGCAGCAATGCTTATTCAATACCGCCAGCAGATGGAGACACTGGGGGATAATTTTCTAAGGATTTATACTGATTTTTCCTGTCTGAATTTGTCGCACAGAAAGTTGCAGGCCAAATATGTGTGACATTTCTGCGACTTTAGCTTCTAGAGCATTTTTACAACATTATACATAGGTGCTGAATACATAAAAAGCGACTGTTCAGCGACAGACAAGTCGCATCGGCTGAAAGTAGGCCAGAATGTCAGTCCATGTTGGAGCAGGTTTAGATACAGTCTAAAGTATAGATCTCAAAGTCTGTGCACAGAATTTAGCAAGGGCCTCGCACCTTCTGATGCATCAGGTAGGTGCACAATAGCATAGCCTAACCCTCTGTACTTTGGTCTATATTGATGCGGGACATAGACAGCCAGCTGATGACCAATCCATTAGTGCAATGGATGGCTGGAAGCATTTGTCTTTGCCTTTGCAATACCACAGAAGCAATGCATGGTCAATGTACAGCAATGACACACCTGTGTGAACAGCCAGGAGACCCCCCCCCCCCCCCCCCCATGTTATGTTACATAGTTACATAGTTAGTACGGTCGAAAAAAGACATATGTCCATCAAGTTCAACCAGGGAATTAAGGGGTAGGGGTGTGGCGCGATATTGGGGAAGGGATGAGATTTTATATTTCTTCATAAGCATTAATCTTATTTTGTCAATTAGGAACATTCAGCACCCACCCGCTATCAAGGCAGCTGCCTATCATGTCATGCCCTACCTGCACAGGTGTGCTGGCTACTCAAATGATCCAATTAAGGAGGCCATTTAGTCAGCAGCAGCAGAAGTCCTGTGCCTGGACGCTCCAACAGCGGCCAGACACAAGCAGAAGCAGAAGCAGCAGAAGCAGCAGCAGCACCACCTTTTGTTTTTTGGCTGCAGCAGCAGCAAGGCCCACAGGGCTGGCTAGCTGGCTAGCCAGCAAGCAGGTAGCAATGAAAGTAGGAATCTTTCTTTTTAACCCTGTAAGGGGGTGGTGCACTGTACCCGAAGATACTGCCATATCGGGTCAATGCATAGGGCGACGGAAGCAAGCTTCGAAATCGGCCCCCGTTCTCAAAAATCCATTTAATATATGGTCCCCAGATAGGGGACGTATCAGATATTAAACTGATAAGAACAGATACTACACTTGATCTTAGCCAAAAGGCCGAGAAGCGATAACCGTGAAAGGGGCGGGCCCAACAAGGTGCCCTTCATGGGCACTATCACTGCTTGCTGTCAGGGAGGCTGCCAGACAATTTTCCATGCACACTCTGGGCTGGGGGGCAGTCAACCACCAGTACACACAGCAGAACCTAAACCCATACCATTATTGCTAAGCAGCAAGACAGGGGCCCATTGCACTCCCACGGGGCCTTTTTAAATGCAATCCATAACCCGGATTTGCCAGGAACCCTTCTTACTCCTCCTACTTGCATGTGACACTGGGCTTAGGATCTGCATAGGAAACACACACACAAGCACACACCTACCTTTGTTGCCTGCAGATGCCTCCTTGGCTGTCCCCAAACGGTATCAAACCAACACCCACGGGAAGCTGTAAGCATAGAGGACATGCCTGCACCCCATTGGACTTACCTGTGTGGGTTAAATCCGGGTTATTTGACAACCTATGGCGGTGATGGTTCTGCTCAGGCAGAGCAGTGCTGATGCTCCTCATAAAGCTGTCGCTGCTGTGAAGGTTCTAGGTGACATCACAAATCCCTATGGTTACATACACAACAAAGCTGGGTTGTTGTTGTTTACACTCTGCAAGGCCTGTGGAAGTGAGTGACATCATAGCACTGTAGTTCTGAGGGTTCTAGATGGATGCAACAATCTCCTGTTGCTTCTATGAAGGCCATAATAGACGACATCACCAAACAGCTCCATAGTCACATACACAGCAAAGGAGAGATGTTGTTTACACCTAGTGATGTCAGTGGTATTGAGTGACATCACAGCACAGTGCTAAGGCTCCTGGGCCTGGACACAGCAGCGGCTGCAATATCTCAACGGAGAATACGTTTATATCTATGTGTGTGTGTGCGCGTATATATATATATATATATATATATATATATATATTTCTCCGCCGAAATCACTTTTAAACCCATTTCCACCTTTTTTTCCCTTCTCTTCCTCTTACTTTTTTTTCACGTTTTTTTACGTTTTTCTCCTTTTCGCCTCTTTTCTGGGCGTATTATTCTTCTTTTTCTTCTTTTTTTTCGTCTAATGCATACCCCATCAGTGCAGCAATGCTTATTCAATACCGCCAGCAGATGGAGACACTGGGGGATAATTTTCTAAGGATTTATACTGATTTTTCCTGTCTGAATTTGTCGCACAGAAAGTTGCAGGCCAAATATGTGTGACATTTCTGCGACTTTAGCTTCTAGAGCATTTTTACAACATTATACATAGGTGCTGAATACATAAAAAGCGACTGTTCAGCGACAGACAAGTCGCATCGGCTGAAAGTAGGCCAGAATGTCAGTCCATGTTGGAGCAGGTTTAGATACAGTCTAAAGTATAGATCTCAAAGTCTGTGCACAGAATTTAGCAAGGGCCTCGCACCTTCTGATGCATCAGGTAGGTGCACAATAGCATAGCCTAACCCTCTGTACTTTGGTCTATATTGATGCGGGACATAGACAGCCAGCTGATGACCAATCCATTAGTGCAATGGATGGCTGGAAGCATTTGTCTTTGCCTTTGCAATACCACAGAAGCAATGCATGGTCAATGTACAGCAATGACACACCTGTGTGAACAGCCAGGAGACCCCCCCCCCCCCCCCCCATGTTATGTTACATAGTTACATAGTTAGTACGGTCGAAAAAAGACATATGTCCATCAAGTTCAACCAGGGAATTAAGGGGTAGGGGTGTGGCGCGATATTGGGGAAGGGATGAGATTTTATATTTCTTCATAAGCATTAATCTTATTTTGTCAATTAGGAACATTCAGCACCCACCCGCTATCAAGGCAGCTGCCTATCATGTCATGCCCTACCTGCACAGGTGTGCTGGCTACTCAAATGATCCAATTAAGGAGGCCATTTAGTCAGCAGCAGCAGAAGTCCTGTGCCTGGACGCTCCAACAGCGGCCAGACACAAGCAGAAGCAGAAGCAGCAGAAGCAGCAGCAGCACCACCTTTTGTTTTTTGGCTGCAGCAGCAGCAAGGCCCACAGGGCTGGCTAGCTGGCTAGCCAGCAAGCAGGTAGCAATGAAAGTAGGAATCTTTCTTTTTAACCCTGTAAGGGGGTGGTGCACTGTACCCGAAGATACTGCCATATCGGGTCAATGCATAGGGCGACGGAAGCAAGCTTCGAAATCGGCCCCCGTTCTCAAAAATCCATTTAATATATGGTCCCCAGATAGGGGACGTATCAGATATTAAACTGATAAGAACAGATACTACACTTGATCTTAGCCAAAAGGCCGAGAAGCGATAACCGTGAAAGGGGCGGGCCCAACAAGGTGCCCTTCATGGGCACTATCACTGCTTGCTGTCAGGGAGGCTGCCAGACAATTTTCCATGCACACTCTGGGCTGGGGGGCAGTCAACCACCAGTACACACAGCAGAACCTAAACCCATACCATTATTGCTAAGCAGCAAGACAGGGGCCCATTGCACTCCCACGGGGCCTTTTTAAATGCAATCCATAACCCGGATTTGCCAGGAACCCTTTTTACTCCTCCTACTTGCATGTGACACTGGGCTTAGGATCTGCATAGGAAACACACACACAAGCACACACCTACCTTTGTTGCCTGCAGATGCCTCCTTGGCTGTCCCCAAACGGTATCAAACCAACACCCACGGGAAGCTGTAAGCATAGAGGACATGCCTGCACCCCATTGGACTTACCTGTGTGGGTTAAATCCGGGTTATTTGACAACCTATGGCGGTGATGGTTCTGCTCAGGCAGAGCAGTGCTGATGCTCCTCATAAAGCTGTCGCTGCTGTGAAGGTTCTAGGTGACATCACAAATCCCTATGGTTACATACACAACAAAGCTGGGTTGTTGTTGTTTACACTCTGCAAGGCCTGTGGAAGTGAGTGACATCATAGCACTGTAGTTCTGAGGGTTCTAGATGGATGCAACAATCTCCTGTTGCTTCTATGAAGGCCATAATAGACGACATCACCAAACAGCTCCATAGTCACATACACAGCAAAGGAGAGATGTTGTTTACACCTAGTGATGTCAGTGGTATTGAGTGACATCACAGCACAGTGCTAAGGCTCCTGGGCCTGGACACAGCAGCGGCTGCAATATCTCAACGGAGAATACGTTTATATCTATGTGTGTGTGTGCGCGTATATATATATATATATATATATATATATATATATATTTCTCCGCCGAAATCACTTTTAAACCCATTTCCACCTTTTTTTCCCTTCTCTTCCTCTTACTTTTTTTTCACGTTTTTTTACGTTTTTCTCCTTTTCGCCTCTTTTCTGGGCGTATTATTCTTCTTTTTCTTCTTTTTTTTCGTCTAATGCATACCCCATCAGTGCAGCAATGCTTATTCAATACCGCCAGCAGATGGAGACACTGGGGGATAATTTTCTAAGGATTTATACTGATTTTTCCTGTCTGAATTTGTCGCACAGAAAGTTGCAGGCCAAATATGTGTGACATTTCTGCGACTTTAGCTTCTAGAGCATTTTTACAACATTATACATAGGTGCTGAATACATAAAAAGCGACTGTTCAGCGACAGACAAGTCGCATCGGCTGAAAGTAGGCCAGAATGTCAGTCCATGTTGGAGCAGGTTTAGATACAGTCTAAAGTATAGATCTCAAAGTCTGTGCACAGAATTTAGCAAGGGCCTCGCACCTTCTGATGCATCAGGTAGGTGCACAATAGCATAGCCTAACCCTCTGTACTTTGGTCTATATTGATGCGGGACATAGACAGCCAGCTGATGACCAATCCATTAGTGCAATGGATGGCTGGAAGCATTTGTCTTTGCCTTTGCAATACCACAGAAGCAATGCATGGTCAATGTACAGCAATGACACACCTGTGTGAACAGCCAGGAGACCCCCCCCCCCCCCCCCCATGTTATGTTACATAGTTACATAGTTAGTACGGTCGAAAAAAGACATATGTCCATCAAGTTCAACCAGGGAATTAAGGGGTAGGGGTGTGGCGCGATATTGGGGAAGGGATGAGATTTTATATTTCTTCATAAGCATTAATCTTATTTTGTCAATTAGGAACATTCAGCACCCACCCGCTATCAAGGCAGCTGCCTATCATGTCATGCCCTACCTGCACAGGTGTGCTGGCTACTCAAATGATCCAATTAAGGAGGCCATTTAGTCAGCAGCAGCAGAAGTCCTGTGCCTGGACGCTCCAACAGCGGCCAGACACAAGCAGAAGCAGAAGCAGCAGAAGCAGCAGCAGCACCACCTTTTGTTTTTTGGCTGCAGCAGCAGCAAGGCCCACAGGGCTGGCTAGCTGGCTAGCCAGCAAGCAGGTAGCAATGAAAGTAGGAATCTTTCTTTTTAACCCTGTAAGGGGGTGGTGCACTGTACCCGAAGATACTGCCATATCGGGTCAATGCATAGGGCGACGGAAGCAAGCTTCGAAATCGGCCCCCGTTCTCAAAAATCCATTTAATATATGGTCCCCAGATAGGGGACGTATCAGATATTAAACTGATAAGAACAGATACTACACTTGATCTTAGCCAAAAGGCCGAGAAGCGATAACCGTGAAAGGGGCGGGCCCAACAAGGTGCCCTTCATGGGCACTATCACTGCTTGCTGTCAGGGAGGCTGCCAGACAATTTTCCATGCACACTCTGGGCTGGGGGGCAGTCAACCACCAGTACACACAGCAGAACCTAAACCCATACCATTATTGCTAAGCAGCAAGACAGGGGCCCATTGCACTCCCACGGGGCCTTTTTAAATGCAATCCATAACCCGGATTTGCCAGGAACCCTTCTTACTCCTCCTACTTGCATGTGACACTGGGCTTAGGATCTGCATAGGAAACACACACACAAGCACACACCTACCTTTGTTGCCTGCAGATGCCTCCTTGGCTGTCCCCAAACGGTATCAAACCAACACCCACGGGAAGCTGTAAGCATAGAGGACATGCCTGCACCCCATTGGACTTACCTGTGTGGGTTAAATCCGGGTTATTTGACAACCTATGGCGGTGATGGTTCTGCTCAGGCAGAGCAGTGCTGATGCTCCTCATAAAGCTGTCGCTGCTGTGAAGGTTCTAGGTGACATCACAAATCCCTATGGTTACATACACAACAAAGCTGGGTTGTTGTTGTTTACACTCTGCAAGGCCTGTGGAAGTGAGTGACATCATAGCACTGTAGTTCTGAGGGTTCTAGATGGATGCAACAATCTCCTGTTGCTTCTATGAAGGCCATAATAGACGACATCACCAAACAGCTCCATAGTCACATACACAGCAAAGGAGAGATGTTGTATGTTGTTTACACCTAGTGATGTCAGTGGTATTGAGTGACATCACAGCACAGTGCTAAGGCTCCTGGGCCTGGACACAGCAGCGGCTGCAATATCTCAACGGAGAATACGTTTATATATATGTGTGTGTGTGCGCGTATATATATATATATATATATATATATATATATATATATATATATATTTCTCCGCCGAAATCACTTTTAAACCCATTTCCACCTTTTTTTCCCTTCTCTTCCTCTTACTTTTTTTTCACGTTTTTTTACGTTTTTCTCCTTTTCGCCTCTTTTCTGGGCGTATTATTCTTCTTTTTCTTCTTTTTTTTCGTCTAATGCATACCCCATCAGTGCAGCAATGCTTATTCAATACCGCCAGCAGATGGAGACACTGGGGGATAATTTTCTAAGGATTTATACTGATTTTTCCTGTCTGAATTTGTCGCACAGAAAGTTGCAGGCCAAATATGTGTGACATTTCTGCGACTTTAGCTTCTAGAGCATTTTTACAACATTATACATAGGTGCTGAATACATAAAAAGCGACTGTTCAGCGACAGACAAGTCGCATCGGCTGAAAGTAGGCCAGAATGTCAGTCCATGTTGGAGCAGGTTTAGATACAGTCTAAAGTATAGATCTCAAAGTCTGTGCACAGAATTTAGCAAGGGCCTCGCACCTTCTGATGCATCAGGTAGGTGCACAATAGCATAGCCTAACCCTCTGTACTTTGGTCTATATTGATGCGGGACATAGACAGCCAGCTGATGACCAATCCATTAGTGCAATGGATGGCTGGAAGCATTTGTCTTTGCCTTTGCAATACCACAGAAGCAATGCATGGTCAATGTACAGCAATGACACACCTGTGTGAACAGCCAGGAGACCCCCCCCCCCCCCCCCCATGTTATGTTACATAGTTACATAGTTAGTACGGTCGAAAAAAGACATATGTCCATCAAGTTCAACCAGGGAATTAAGGGGTAGGGGTGTGGCGCGATATTGGGGAAGGGATGAGATTTTATATTTCTTCATAAGCATTAATCTTATTTTGTCAATTAGGAACATTCAGCACCCACCCGCTATCAAGGCAGCTGCCTATCATGTCATGCCCTACCTGCACAGGTGTGCTGGCTACTCAAATGATCCAATTAAGGAGGCCATTTAGTCAGCAGCAGCAGAAGTCCTGTGCCTGGACGCTCCAACAGCGGCCAGACACAAGCAGAAGCAGAAGCAGCAGAAGCAGCAGCAGCACCACCTTTTGTTTTTTGGCTGCAGCAGCAGCAAGGCCCACAGGGCTGGCTAGCTGGCTAGCCAGCAAGCAGGTAGCAATGAAAGTAGGAATCTTTCTTTTTAACCCTGTAAGGGGGTGGTGCACTGTACCCGAAGATACTGCCATATCGGGTCAATGCATAGGGCGACGGAAGCAAGCTTCGAAATCGGCCCCCGTTCTCAAAAATCCATTTAATATATGGTCCCCAGATAGGGGACGTATCAGATATTAAACTGATAAGAACAGATACTACACTTGATCTTAGCCAAAAGGCCGAGAAGCGATAACCGTGAAAGGGGCGGGCCCAACAAGGTGCCCTTCATGGGCACTATCACTGCTTGCTGTCAGGGAGGCTGCCAGACAATTTTCCATGCACACTCTGGGCTGGGGGGCAGTCAACCACCAGTACACACAGCAGAACCTAAACCCATACCATTATTGCTAAGCAGCAAGACAGGGGCCCATTGCACTCCCACGGGGCCTTTTTAAATGCAATCCATAACCCGGATTTGCCAGGAACCCTTCTTACTCCTCCTACTTGCATGTGACACTGGGCTTAGGATCTGCATAGGAAACACACACACAAGCACACACCTACCTTTGTTGCCTGCAGATGCCTCCTTGGCTGTCCCCAAACGGTATCAAACCAACACCCACGGGAAGCTGTAAGCATAGAGGACATGCCTGCACCCCATTGGACTTACCTGTGTGGGTTAAATCCGGGTTATTTGACAACCTATGGCGGTGATGGTTCTGCTCAGGCAGAGCAGTGCTGATGCTCCTCATAAAGCTGTCGCTGCTGTGAAGGTTCTAGGTGACATCACAAATCCCTATGGTTACATACACAACAAAGCTGGGTTGTTGTTGTTTACACTCTGCAAGGCCTGTGGAAGTGAGTGACATCATAGCACTGTAGTTCTGAGGGTTCTAGATGGATGCAACAATCTCCTGTTGCTTCTATGAAGGCCATAATAGACGACATCACCAAACAGCTCCATAGTCACATACACAGCAAAGGAGAGATGTTGTTTACACCTAGTGATGTCAGTGGTATTGAGTGACATCACAGCACAGTGCTAAGGCTCCTGGGCCTGGACACAGCAGCGGCTGCAATATCTCAACGGAGAATACGTTTATATCTATGTGTGTGTGTGCGCGTATATATATATATATATATATATATATATATATATATTTCTCCGCCGAAATCACTTTTAAACCCATTTCCACCTTTTTTTCCCTTCTCTTCCTCTTACTTTTTTTTCACGTTTTTTTACGTTTTTCTCCTTTTCGCCTCTTTTCTGGGCGTATTATTCTTCTTTTTCTTCTTTTTTTTCGTCTAATGCATACCCCATCAGTGCAGCAATGCTTATTCAATACCGCCAGCAGATGGAGACACTGGGGGATAATTTTCTAAGGATTTATACTGATTTTTCCTGTCTGAATTTGTCGCACAGAAAGTTGCAGGCCAAATATGTGTGACATTTCTGCGACTTTAGCTTCTAGAGCATTTTTACAACATTATACATAGGTGCTGAATACATAAAAAGCGACTGTTCAGCGACAGACAAGTCGCATCGGCTGAAAGTAGGCCAGAATGTCAGTCCATGTTGGAGCAGGTTTAGATACAGTCTAAAGTATAGATCTCAAAGTCTGTGCACAGAATTTAGCAAGGGCCTCGCACCTTCTGATGCATCAGGTAGGTGCACAATAGCATAGCCTAACCCTCTGTACTTTGGTCTATATTGATGCGGGACATAGACAGCCAGCTGATGACCAATCCATTAGTGCAATGGATGGCTGGAAGCATTTGTCTTTGCCTTTGCAATACCACAGAAGCAATGCATGGTCAATGTACAGCAATGACACACCTGTGTGAACAGCCAGGAGACCCCCCCCCCCCCCCCCCATGTTATGTTACATAGTTACATAGTTAGTACGGTCGAAAAAAGACATATGTCCATCAAGTTCAACCAGGGAATTAAGGGGTAGGGGTGTGGCGCGATATTGGGGAAGGGATGAGATTTTATATTTCTTCATAAGCATTAATCTTATTTTGTCAATTAGGAACATTCAGCACCCACCCGCTATCAAGGCAGCTGCCTATCATGTCATGCCCTACCTGCACAGGTGTGCTGGCTACTCAAATGATCCAATTAAGGAGGCCATTTAGTCAGCAGCAGCAGAAGTCCTGTGCCTGGACGCTCCAACAGCGGCCAGACACAAGCAGAAGCAGAAGCAGCAGAAGCAGCAGCAGCACCACCTTTTGTTTTTTGGCTGCAGCAGCAGCAAGGCCCACAGGGCTGGCTAGCTGGCTAGCCAGCAAGCAGGTAGCAATGAAAGTAGGAATCTTTCTTTTTAACCCTGTAAGGGGGTGGTGCACTGTACCCGAAGATACTGCCATATCGGGTCAATGCATAGGGCGACGGAAGCAAGCTTCGAAATCGGCCCCCGTTCTCAAAAATCCATTTAATATATGGTCCCCAGATAGGGGACGTATCAGATATTAAACTGATAAGAACAGATACTACACTTGATCTTAGCCAAAAGGCCGAGAAGCGATAACCGTGAAAGGGGCGGGCCCAACAAGGTGCCCTTCATGGGCACTATCACTGCTTGCTGTCAGGGAGGCTGCCAGACAATTTTCCATGCACACTCTGGGCTGGGGGGCAGTCAACCACCAGTACACACAGCAGAACCTAAACCCATACCATTATTGCTAAGCAGCAAGACAGGGGCCCATTGCACTCCCACGGGGCCTTTTTAAATGCAATCCATAACCCGGATTTGCCAGGAACCCTTCTTACTCCTCCTACTTGCATGTGACACTGGGCTTAGGATCTGCATAGGAAACACACACACAAGCACACACCTACCTTTGTTGCCTGCAGATGCCTCCTTGGCTGTCCCCAAACGGTATCAAACCAACACCCACGGGAAGCTGTAAGCATAGAGGACATGCCTGCACCCCATTGGACTTACCTGTGTGGGTTAAATCCGGGTTATTTGACAACCTATGGCGGTGATGGTTCTGCTCAGGCAGAGCAGTGCTGATGCTCCTCATAAAGCTGTCGCTGCTGTGAAGGTTCTAGGTGACATCACAAATCCCTATGGTTACATACACAACAAAGCTGGGTTGTTGTTGTTTACACTCTGCAAGGCCTGTGGAAGTGAGTGACATCATAGCACTGTAGTTCTGAGGGTTCTAGATGGATGCAACAATCTCCTGTTGCTTCTATGAAGGCCATAATAGACGACATCACCAAACAGCTCCATAGTCACATACACAGCAAAGGAGAGATGTTGTATGTTGTTTACACCTAGTGATGTCAGTGGTATTGAGTGACATCACAGCACAGTGCTAAGGCTCCTGGGCCTGGACACAGCAGCGGCTGCAATATCTCAACGGAGAATACGTTTATATATATGTGTGTGTGTGCGCGTATATATATATATATATATATATATATATATATATATATATATATATTCTCCGCCGAAATCACTTTTAAACCCATTTCCACCTTTTTTTCCCTTCTCTTCCTCTTACTTTTTTTTCACGTTTTTTTACGTTTTTCTCCTTTTCGCCTCTTTTCTGGGCGTATTATTCTTCTTTTTCTTCTTTTTTTTCGTCTAATGCATACCCCATCAGTGCAGCAATGCTTATTCAATACCGCCAGCAGATGGAGACACTGGGGGATAATTTTCTAAGGATTTATACTGATTTTTCCTGTCTGAATTTGTCGCACAGAAAGTTGCAGGCCAAATATGTGTGACATTTCTGCGACTTTAGCTTCTAGAGCATTTTTACAACATTATACATAGGTGCTGAATACATAAAAAGCGACTGTTCAGCGACAGACAAGTCGCATCGGCTGAAAGTAGGCCAGAATGTCAGTCCATGTTGGAGCAGGTTTAGATACAGTCTAAAGTATAGATCTCAAAGTCTGTGCACAGAATTTAGCAAGGGCCTCGCACCTTCTGATGCATCAGGTAGGTGCACAATAGCATAGCCTAACCCTCTGTACTTTGGTCTATATTGATGCGGGACATAGACAGCCAGCTGATGACCAATCCATTAGTGCAATGGATGGCTGGAAGCATTTGTCTTTGCCTTTGCAATACCACAGAAGCAATGCATGGTCAATGTACAGCAATGACACACCTGTGTGAACAGCCAGGAGACCCCCCCCCCCCCCCCATGTTATGTTACATAGTTACATAGTTAGTACGGTCGAAAAAAGACATATGTCCATCAAGTTCAACCAGGGAATTAAGGGGTAGGGGTGTGGCGCGATATTGGGGAAGGGATGAGATTTTATATTTCTTCATAAGCATTAATCTTATTTTGTCAATTAGGAACATTCAGCACCCACCCGCTATCAAGGCAGCTGCCTATCATGTCATGCCCTACCTGCACAGGTGTGCTGGCTACTCAAATGATCCAATTAAGGAGGCCATTTAGTCAGCAGCAGCAGAAGTCCTGTGCCTGGACGCTCCAACAGCGGCCAGACACAAGCAGAAGCAGAAGCAGCAGAAGCAGCAGCAGCACCACCTTTTGTTTTTTGGCTGCAGCAGCAGCAAGGCCCACAGGGCTGGCTAGCTGGCTAGCCAGCAAGCAGGTAGCAATGAAAGTAGGAATCTTTCTTTTTAACCCTGTAAGGGGGTGGTGCACTGTACCCGAAGATACTGCCATATCGGGTCAATGCATAGGGCGACGGAAGCAAGCTTCGAAATCGGCCCCCGTTCTCAAAAATCCATTTAATATATGGTCCCCAGATAGGGGACGTATCAGATATTAAACTGATAAGAACAGATACTACACTTGATCTTAGCCAAAAGGCCGAGAAGCGATAACCGTGAAAGGGGCGGGCCCAACAAGGTGCCCTTCATGGGCACTATCACTGCTTGCTGTCAGGGAGGCTGCCAGACAATTTTCCATGCACACTCTGGGCTGGGGGGCAGTCAACCACCAGTACACACAGCAGAACCTAAACCCATACCATTATTGCTAAGCAGCAAGACAGGGGCCCATTGCACTCCCACGGGGCCTTTTTAAATGCAATCCATAACCCGGATTTGCCAGGAACCCTTCTTACTCCTCCTACTTGCATGTGACACTGGGCTTAGGATCTGCATAGGAAACACACACACAAGCACACACCTACCTTTGTTGCCTGCAGATGCCTCCTTGGCTGTCCCCAAACGGTATCAAACCAACACCCACGGGAAGCTGTAAGCATAGAGGACATGCCTGCACCCCATTGGACTTACCTGTGTGGGTTAAATCCGGGTTATTTGACAACCTATGGCGGTGATGGTTCTGCTCAGGCAGAGCAGTGCTGATGCTCCTCATAAAGCTGTCGCTGCTGTGAAGGTTCTAGGTGACATCACAAATCCCTATGGTTACATACACAACAAAGCTGGGTTGTTGTTGTTTACACTCTGCAAGGCCTGTGGAAGTGAGTGACATCATAGCACTGTAGTTCTGAGGGTTCTAGATGGATGCAACAATCTCCTGTTGCTTCTATGAAGGCCATAATAGACGACATCACCAAACAGCTCCATAGTCACATACACAGCAAAGGAGAGATGTTGTTTACACCTAGTGATGTCAGTGGTATTGAGTGACATCACAGCACAGTGCTAAGGCTCCTGGGCCTGGACACAGCAGCGGCTGCAATATCTCAACGGAGAATACGTTTATATATATGTGTGTGTGTGCGCGTATATATATATATATATATATATATATATATATATATTTCTCCGCCGAAATCACTTTTAAACCCATTTCCACCTTTTTTTCCCTTCTCTTCCTCTTACTTTTTTTTCACGTTTTTTTACGTTTTTCTCCTTTTCGCCTCTTTTCTGGGCGTATTATTCTTCTTTTTCTTCTTTTTTTTCGTCTAATGCATACCCCATCAGTGCAGCAATGCTTATTCAATACCGCCAGCAGATGGAGACACTGGGGGATAATTTTCTAAGGATTTATACTGATTTTTCCTGTCTGAATTTGTCGCACAGAAAGTTGCAGGCCAAATATGTGTGACATTTCTGCGACTTTAGCTTCTAGAGCATTTTTACAACATTATACATAGGTGCTGAATACATAAAAAGCGACTGTTCAGCGACAGACAAGTCGCATCGGCTGAAAGTAGGCCAGAATGTCAGTCCATGTTGGAGCAGGTTTAGATACAGTCTAAAGTATAGATCTCAAAGTCTGTGCACAGAATTTAGCAAGGGCCTCGCACCTTCTGATGCATCAGGTAGGTGCACAATAGCATAGCCTAACCCTCTGTACTTTGGTCTATATTGATGCGGGACATAGACAGCCAGCTGATGACCAATCCATTAGTGCAATGGATGGCTGGAAGCATTTGTCTTTGCCTTTGCAATACCACAGAAGCAATGCATGGTCAATGTACAGCAATGACACACCTGTGTGAACAGCCAGGAGACCCCCCCCCCCCCCCCCCATGTTATGTTACATAGTTACATAGTTAGTACGGTCGAAAAAAGACATATGTCCATCAAGTTCAACCAGGGAATTAAGGGGTAGGGGTGTGGCGCGATATTGGGGAAGGGATGAGATTTTATATTTCTTCATAAGCATTAATCTTATTTTGTCAATTAGGAACATTCAGCACCCACCCGCTATCAAGGCAGCTGCCTATCATGTCATGCCCTACCTGCACAGGTGTGCTGGCTACTCAAATGATCCAATTAAGGAGGCCATTTAGTCAGCAGCAGCAGAAGTCCTGTGCCTGGACGCTCCAACAGCGGCCAGACACAAGCAGAAGCAGAAGCAGCAGAAGCAGCAGCAGCACCACCTTTTGTTTTTTGGCTGCAGCAGCAGCAAGGCCCACAGGGCTGGCTAGCTGGCTAGCCAGCAAGCAGGTAGCAATGAAAGTAGGAATCTTTCTTTTTAACCCTGTAAGGGGGTGGTGCACTGTACCCGAAGATACTGCCATATCGGGTCAATGCATAGGGCGACGGAAGCAAGCTTCGAAATCGGCCCCCGTTCTCAAAAATCCATTTAATATATGGTCCCCAGATAGGGGACGTATCAGATATTAAACTGATAAGAACAGATACTACACTTGATCTTAGCCAAAAGGCCGAGAAGCGATAACCGTGAAAGGGGCGGGCCCAACAAGGTGCCCTTCATGGGCACTATCACTGCTTGCTGTCAGGGAGGCTGCCAGACAATTTTCCATGCACACTCTGGGCTGGGGGGCAGTCAACCACCAGTACACACAGCAGAACCTAAACCCATACCATTATTGCTAAGCAGCAAGACAGGGGCCCATTGCACTCCCACGGGGCCTTTTTAAATGCAATCCATAACCCGGATTTGCCAGGAACCCTTTTTACTCCTCCTACTTGCATGTGACACTGGGCTTAGGATCTGCATAGGAAACACACACACAAGCACACACCTACCTTTGTTGCCTGCAGATGCCTCCTTGGCTGTCCCCAAACGGTATCAAACCAACACCCACGGGAAGCTGTAAGCATAGAGGACATGCCTGCACCCCATTGGACTTACCTGTGTGGGTTAAATCCGGGTTATTTGACAACCTATGGCGGTGATGGTTCTGCTCAGGCAGAGCAGTGCTGATGCTCCTCATAAAGCTGTCGCTGCTGTGAAGGTTCTAGGTGACATCACAAATCCCTATGGTTACATACACAACAAAGCTGGGTTGTTGTTGTTTACACTCTGCAAGGCCTGTGGAAGTGAGTGACATCATAGCACTGTAGTTCTGAGGGTTCTAGATGGATGCAACAATCTCCTGTTGCTTCTATGAAGGCCATAATAGACGACATCACCAAACAGCTCCATAGTCACATACACAGCAAAGGAGAGATGTTGTTTACACCTAGTGATGTCAGTGGTATTGAGTGACATCACAGCACAGTGCTAAGGCTCCTGGGCCTGGACACAGCAGCGGCTGCAATATCTCAACGGAGAATACGTTTATATATATGTGTGTGTGTGCGCGTATATATATATATATATATATATATATATTTCTCCGCCGAAATCACTTTTAAACCCATTTCCACCTTTTTTTCCCTTCTCTTCCTCTTACTTTTTTTTCACGTTTTTTTACGTTTTTCTCCTTTTCGCCTCTTTTCTGGGCGTATTATTCTTCTTTTTCTTCTTTTTTTTCGTCTAATGCATACCCCATCAGTGCAGCAATGCTTATTCAATACCGCCAGCAGATGGAGACACTGGGGGATAATTTTCTAAGGATTTATACTGATTTTTCCTGTCTGAATTTGTCGCACAGAAAGTTGCAGGCCAAATATGTGTGACATTTCTGCGACTTTAGCTTCTAGAGCATTTTTACAACATTATACATAGGTGCTGAATACATAAAAAGCGACTGTTCAGCGACAGACAAGTCGCATCGGCTGAAAGTAGGCCAGAATGTCAGTCCATGTTGGAGCAGGTTTAGATACAGTCTAAAGTATAGATCTCAAAGTCTGTGCACAGAATTTAGCAAGGGCCTCGCACCTTCTGATGCATCAGGTAGGTGCACAATAGCATAGCCTAACCCTCTGTACTTTGGTCTATATTGATGCGGGACATAGACAGCCAGCTGATGACCAATCCATTAGTGCAATGGATGGCTGGAAGCATTTGTCTTTGCCTTTGCAATACCACAGAAGCAATGCATGGTCAATGTACAGCAATGACACACCTGTGTGAACAGCCAGGAGACCCCCCCCCCCCCCCCCCCATGTTATGTTACATAGTTACATAGTTAGTACGGTCGAAAAAAGACATATGTCCATCAAGTTCAACCAGGGAATTAAGGGGTAGGGGTGTGGCGCGATATTGGGGAAGGGATGAGATTTTATATTTCTTCATAAGCATTAATCTTATTTTGTCAATTAGGAACATTCAGCACCCACCCGCTATCAAGGCAGCTGCCTATCATGTCATGCCCTACCTGCACAGGTGTGCTGGCTACTCAAATGATCCAATTAAGGAGGCCATTTAGTCAGCAGCAGCAGAAGTCCTGTGCCTGGACGCTCCAACAGCGGCCAGACACAAGCAGAAGCAGAAGCAGCAGAAGCAGCAGCAGCACCACCTTTTGTTTTTTGGCTGCAGCAGCAGCAAGGCCCACAGGGCTGGCTAGCTGGCTAGCCAGCAAGCAGGTAGCAATGAAAGTAGGAATCTTTCTTTTTAACCCTGTAAGGGGGTGGTGCACTGTACCCGAAGATACTGCCATATCGGGTCAATGCATAGGGCGACGGAAGCAAGCTTCGAAATCGGCCCCCGTTCTCAAAAATCCATTTAATATATGGTCCCCAGATAGGGGACGTATCAGATATTAAACTGATAAGAACAGATACTACACTTGATCTTAGCCAAAAGGCCGAGAAGCGATAACCGTGAAAGGGGCGGGCCCAACAAGGTGCCCTTCATGGGCACTATCACTGCTTGCTGTCAGGGAGGCTGCCAGACAATTTTCCATGCACACTCTGGGCTGGGGGGCAGTCAACCACCAGTACACACAGCAGAACCTAAACCCATACCATTATTGCTAAGCAGCAAGACAGGGGCCCATTGCACTCCCACGGGGCCTTTTTAAATGCAATCCATAACCCGGATTTGCCAGGAACCCTTCTTACTCCTCCTACTTGCATGTGACACTGGGCTTAGGATCTGCATAGGAAACACACACACAAGCACACACCTACCTTTGTTGCCTGCAGATGCCTCCTTGGCTGTCCCCAAACGGTATCAAACCAACACCCACGGGAAGCTGTAAGCATAGAGGACATGCCTGCACCCCATTGGACTTACCTGTGTGGGTTAAATCCGGGTTATTTGACAACCTATGGCGGTGATGGTTCTGCTCAGGCAGAGCAGTGCTGATGCTCCTCATAAAGCTGTCGCTGCTGTGAAGGTTCTAGGTGACATCACAAATCCCTATGGTTACATACACAACAAAGCTGGGTTGTTGTTGTTTACACTCTGCAAGGCCTGTGGAAGTGAGTGACATCATAGCACTGTAGTTCTGAGGGTTCTAGATGGATGCAACAATCTCCTGTTGCTTCTATGAAGGCCATAATAGACGACATCACCAAACAGCTCCATAGTCACATACACAGCAAAGGAGAGATGTTGTTTACACCTAGTGATGTCAGTGGTATTGAGTGACATCACAGCACAGTGCTAAGGCTCCTGGGCCTGGACACAGCAGCGGCTGCAATATCTCAACGGAGAATACGTTTATATCTATGTGTGTGTGTGCGCGTATATATATATATATATATATATATATATATATATTTCTCCGCCGAAATCACTTTTAAACCCATTTCCACCTTTTTTTCCCTTCTCTTCCTCTTACTTTTTTTTCACGTTTTTTTACGTTTTTCTCCTTTTCGCCTCTTTTCTGGGCGTATTATTCTTCTTTTTCTTCTTTTTTTTCGTCTAATGCATACCCCATCAGTGCAGCAATGCTTATTCAATACCGCCAGCAGATGGAGACACTGGGGGATAATTTTCTAAGGATTTATACTGATTTTTCCTGTCTGAATTTGTCGCACAGAAAGTTGCAGGCCAAATATGTGTGACATTTCTGCGACTTTAGCTTCTAGAGCATTTTTACAACATTATACATAGGTGCTGAATACATAAAAAGCGACTGTTCAGCGACAGACAAGTCGCATCGGCTGAAAGTAGGCCAGAATGTCAGTCCATGTTGGAGCAGGTTTAGATACAGTCTAAAGTATAGATCTCAAAGTCTGTGCACAGAATTTAGCAAGGGCCTCGCACCTTCTGATGCATCAGGTAGGTGCACAATAGCATAGCCTAACCCTCTGTACTTTGGTCTATATTGATGCGGGACATAGACAGCCAGCTGATGACCAATCCATTAGTGCAATGGATGGCTGGAAGCATTTGTCTTTGCCTTTGCAATACCACAGAAGCAATGCATGGTCAATGTACAGCAATGACACACCTGTGTGAACAGCCAGGAGACCCCCCCCCCCCCCCCATGTTATGTTACATAGTTACATAGTTAGTACGGTCGAAAAAAGACATATGTCCATCAAGTTCAACCAGGGAATTAAGGGGTAGGGGTGTGGCGCGATATTGGGGAAGGGATGAGATTTTATATTTCTTCATAAGCATTAATCTTATTTTGTCAATTAGGAACATTCAGCACCCACCCGCTATCAAGGCAGCTGCCTATCATGTCATGCCCTACCTGCACAGGTGTGCTGGCTACTCAAATGATCCAATTAAGGAGGCCATTTAGTCAGCAGCAGCAGAAGTCCTGTGCCTGGACGCTCCAACAGCGGCCAGACACAAGCAGAAGCAGAAGCAGCAGAAGCAGCAGCAGCACCACCTTTTGTTTTTTGGCTGCAGCAGCAGCAAGGCCCACAGGGCTGGCTAGCTGGCTAGCCAGCAAGCAGGTAGCAATGAAAGTAGGAATCTTTCTTTTTAACCCTGTAAGGGGGTGGTGCACTGTACCCGAAGATACTGCCATATCGGGTCAATGCATAGGGCGACGGAAGCAAGCTTCGAAATCGGCCCCCGTTCTCAAAAATCCATTTAATATATGGTCCCCAGATAGGGGACGTATCAGATATTAAACTGATAAGAACAGATACTACACTTGATCTTAGCCAAAAGGCCGAGAAGCGATAACCGTGAAAGGGGCGGGCCCAACAAGGTGCCCTTCATGGGCACTATCACTGCTTGCTGTCAGGGAGGCTGCCAGACAATTTTCCATGCACACTCTGGGCTGGGGGGCAGTCAACCACCAGTACACACAGCAGAACCTAAACCCATACCATTATTGCTAAGCAGCAAGACAGGGGCCCATTGCACTCCCACGGGGCCTTTTTAAATGCAATCCATAACCCGGATTTGCCAGGAACCCTTCTTACTCCTCCTACTTGCATGTGACACTGGGCTTAGGATCTGCATAGGAAACACACACACAAGCACACACCTACCTTTGTTGCCTGCAGATGCCTCCTTGGCTGTCCCCAAACGGTATCAAACCAACACCCACGGGAAGCTGTAAGCATAGAGGACATGCCTGCACCCCATTGGACTTACCTGTGTGGGTTAAATCCGGGTTATTTGACAACCTATGGCGGTGATGGTTCTGCTCAGGCAGAGCAGTGCTGATGCTCCTCATAAAGCTGTCGCTGCTGTGAAGGTTCTAGGTGACATCACAAATCCCTATGGTTACATACACAACAAAGCTGGGTTGTTGTTGTTTACACTCTGCAAGGCCTGTGGAAGTGAGTGACATCATAGCACTGTAGTTCTGAGGGTTCTAGATGGATGCAACAATCTCCTGTTGCTTCTATGAAGGCCATAATAGACGACATCACCAAACAGCTCCATAGTCACATACACAGCAAAGGAGAGATGTTGTATGTTGTTTACACCTAGTGATGTCAGTGGTATTGAGTGACATCACAGCACAGTGCTAAGGCTCCTGGGCCTGGACACAGCAGCGGCTGCAATATCTCAACGGAGAATACGTTTATATATATGTGTGTGTGTGCGCGTATATATATATATATATATATATATATATATATATATATATATATATTTCTCCGCCGAAATCACTTTTAAACCCATTTCCACCTTTTTTTCCCTTCTCTTCCTCTTACTTTTTTTTCACGTTTTTTTACGTTTTTCTCCTTTTCGCCTCTTTTCTGGGCGTATTATTCTTCTTTTTCTTCTTTTTTTTCGTCTAATGCATACCCCATCAGTGCAGCAATGCTTATTCAATACCGCCAGCAGATGGAGACACTGGGGGATAATTTTCTAAGGATTTATACTGATTTTTCCTGTCTGAATTTGTCGCACAGAAAGTTGCAGGCCAAATATGTGTGACATTTCTGCGACTTTAGCTTCTAGAGCATTTTTACAACATTATACATAGGTGCTGAATACATAAAAAGCGACTGTTCAGCGACAGACAAGTCGCATCGGCTGAAAGTAGGCCAGAATGTCAGTCCATGTTGGAGCAGGTTTAGATACAGTCTAAAGTATAGATCTCAAAGTCTGTGCACAGAATTTAGCAAGGGCCTCGCACCTTCTGATGCATCAGGTAGGTGCACAATAGCATAGCCTAACCCTCTGTACTTTGGTCTATATTGATGCGGGACATAGACAGCCAGCTGATGACCAATCCATTAGTGCAATGGATGGCTGGAAGCATTTGTCTTTGCCTTTGCAATACCACAGAAGCAATGCATGGTCAATGTACAGCAATGACACACCTGTGTGAACAGCCAGGAGACCCCCCCCCCCCCCCCCCCCCATGTTATGTTACATAGTTACATAGTTAGTACGGTCGAAAAAAGACATATGTCCATCAAGTTCAACCAGGGAATTAAGGGGTAGGGGTGTGGCGCGATATTGGGGAAGGGATGAGATTTTATATTTCTTCATAAGCATTAATCTTATTTTGTCAATTAGGAACATTCAGCACCCACCCGCTATCAAGGCAGCTGCCTATCATGTCATGCCCTACCTGCACAGGTGTGCTGGCTACTCAAATGATCCAATTAAGGAGGCCATTTAGTCAGCAGCAGCAGAAGTCCTGTGCCTGGACGCTCCAACAGCGGCCAGACACAAGCAGAAGCAGAAGCAGCAGAAGCAGCAGCAGCACCACCTTTTGTTTTTTGGCTGCAGCAGCAGCAAGGCCCAAAGGGCTGGCTAGCTGGCTAGCCAGCAAGCAGGTAGCAATGAAAGTAGGAATCTTTCTTTTTAACCCTGTAAGGGGGTGGTGCACTGTACCCGAAGATACTGCCATATCGGGTCAATGCATAGGGCGACGGAAGCAAGCTTCGAAATCGGCCCCCGTTCTCAAAAATCCATTTAATATATGGTCCCCAGATAGGGGACGTATCAGATATTAAACTGATAAGAACAGATACTACACTTGATCTTAGCCAAAAGGCCGAGAAGCGATAACCGTGAAAGGGGCGGGCCCAACAAGGTGCCCTTCATGGGCACTATCACTGCTTGCTGTCAGGGAGGCTGCCAGACAATTTTCCATGCACACTCTGGGCTGGGGGGCAGTCAACCACCAGTACACACAGCAGAACCTAAACCCATACCATTATTGCTAAGCAGCAAGACAGGGGCCCATTGCACTCCCACGGGGCCTTTTTAAATGCAATCCATAACCCGGATTTGCCAGGAACCCTTCTTACTCCTCCTACTTGCATGTGACACTGGGCTTAGGATCTGCATAGGAAACACACACACAAGCACACACCTACCTTTGTTGCCTGCAGATGCCTCCTTGGCTGTCCCCAAACGGTATCAAACCAACACCCACGGGAAGCTGTAAGCATAGAGGACATGCCTGCACCCCATTGGACTTACCTGTGTGGGTTAAATCCGGGTTATTTGACAACCTATGGCGGTGATGGTTCTGCTCAGGCAGAGCAGTGCTGATGCTCCTCATAAAGCTGTCGCTGCTGTGAAGGTTCTAGGTGACATCACAAATCCCTATGGTTACATACACAACAAAGCTGGGTTGTTGTTGTTTACACTCTGCAAGGCCTGTGGAAGTGAGTGACATCATAGCACTGTAGTTCTGAGGGTTCTAGATGGATGCAACAATCTCCTGTTGCTTCTATGAAGGCCATAATAGACGACATCACCAAACAGCTCCATAGTCACATACACAGCAAAGGAGAGATGTTGTTTACACCTAGTGATGTCAGTGGTATTGAGTGACATCACAGCACAGTGCTAAGGCTCCTGGGCCTGGACACAGCAGCGGCTGCAATATCTCAACGGAGAATACGTTTATATCTATGTGTGTGTGTGCGCGTATATATATATATATATATATATATATATATATATATATTTCTCCGCCGAAATCACTTTTAAACCCATTTCCACCTTTTTTTCCCTTCTCTTCCTCTTACTTTTTTTTCACGTTTTTTTACGTTTTTCTCCTTTTCGCCTCTTTTCTGGGCGTATTATTCTTCTTTTTCTTCTTTTTTTTCGTCTAATGCATACCCCATCAGTGCAGCAATGCTTATTCAATACCGCCAGCAGATGGAGACACTGGGGGATAATTTTCTAAGGATTTATACTGATTTTTCCTGTCTGAATTTGTCGCACAGAAAGTTGCAGGCCAAATATGTGTGACATTTCTGCGACTTTAGCTTCTAGAGCATTTTTACAACATTATACATAGGTGCTGAATACATAAAAAGCGACTGTTCAGCGACAGACAAGTCGCATCGGCTGAAAGTAGGCCAGAATGTCAGTCCATGTTGGAGCAGGTTTAGATACAGTCTAAAGTATAGATCTCAAAGTCTGTGCACAGAATTTAGCAAGGGCCTCGCACCTTCTGATGCATCAGGTAGGTGCACAATAGCATAGCCTAACCCTCTGTACTTTGGTCTATATTGATGCGGGACATAGACAGCCAGCTGATGACCAATCCATTAGTGCAATGGATGGCTGGAAGCATTTGTCTTTGCCTTTGCAATACCACAGAAGCAATGCATGGTCAATGTACAGCAATGACACACCTGTGTGAACAGCCAGGAGACCCCCCCCCCCCCCCCATGTTATGTTACATAGTTACATAGTTAGTACGGTCGAAAAAAGACATATGTCCATCAAGTTCAACCAGGGAATTAAGGGGTAGGGGTGTGGCGCGATATTGGGGAAGGGATGAGATTTTATATTTCTTCATAAGCATTAATCTTATTTTGTCAATTAGGAACATTCAGCACCCACCCGCTATCAAGGCAGCTGCCTATCATGTCATGCCCTACCTGCACAGGTGTGCTGGCTACTCAAATGATCCAATTAAGGAGGCCATTTAGTCAGCAGCAGCAGAAGTCCTGTGCCTGGACGCTCCAACAGCGGCCAGACACAAGCAGAAGCAGAAGCAGCAGAAGCAGCAGCAGCACCACCTTTTGTTTTTTGGCTGCAGCAGCAGCAAGGCCCACAGGGCTGGCTAGCTGGCTAGCCAGCAAGCAGGTAGCAATGAAAGTAGGAATCTTTCTTTTTAACCCTGTAAGGGGGTGGTGCACTGTACCCGAAGATACTGCCATATCGGGTCAATGCATAGGGCGACGGAAGCAAGCTTCGAAATCGGCCCCCGTTCTCAAAAATCCATTTAATATATGGTCCCCAGATAGGGGACGTATCAGATATTAAACTGATAAGAACAGATACTACACTTGATCTTAGCCAAAAGGCCGAGAAGCGATAACCGTGAAAGGGGCGGGCCCAACAAGGTGCCCTTCATGGGCACTATCACTGCTTGCTGTCAGGGAGGCTGCCAGACAATTTTCCATGCACACTCTGGGCTGGGGGGCAGTCAACCACCAGTACACACAGCAGAACCTAAACCCATACCATTATTGCTAAGCAGCAAGACAGGGGCCCATTGCACTCCCACGGGGCCTTTTTAAATGCAATCCATAACCCGGATTTGCCAGGAACCCTTCTTACTCCTCCTACTTGCATGTGACACTGGGCTTAGGATCTGCATAGGAAACACACACACAAGCACACACCTACCTTTGTTGCCTGCAGATGCCTCCTTGGCTGTCCCCAAACGGTATCAAACCAACACCCACGGGAAGCTGTAAGCATAGAGGACATGCCTGCACCCCATTGGACTTACCTGTGTGGGTTAAATCCGGGTTATTTGACAACCTATGGCGGTGATGGTTCTGCTCAGGCAGAGCAGTGCTGATGCTCCTCATAAAGCTGTCGCTGCTGTGAAGGTTCTAGGTGACATCACAAATCCCTATGGTTACATACACAACAAAGCTGGGTTGTTGTTGTTTACACTCTGCAAGGCCTGTGGAAGTGAGTGACATCATAGCACTGTAGTTCTGAGGGTTCTAGATGGATGCAACAATCTCCTGTTGCTTCTATGAAGGCCATAATAGACGACATCACCAAACAGCTCCATAGTCACATACACAGCAAAGGAGAGATGTTGTTTACACCTAGTGATGTCAGTGGTATTGAGTGACATCACAGCACAGTGCTAAGGCTCCTGAGCCTGGACACAGCAGCGGCTGCAATATCTCAACGGAGAATACGTTTATATATATGTGTGTGTGTGCGCGTATATATATATATATATATATATATATATATATATATATTTCTCCGCCGAAATCACTTTTAAACCCATTTCCACCTTTTTTTCCCTTCTCTTCCTCTTACTTTTTTTTCACGTTTTTTTACGTTTTTCTCCTTTTCGCCTCTTTTCTGGGCGTATTATTCTTCTTTTTCTTCTTTTTTTTCGTCTAATGCATACCCCATCAGTGCAGCAATGCTTATTCAATACCGCCAGCAGATGGAGACACTGGGGGATAATTTTCTAAGGATTTATACTGATTTTTCCTGTCTGAATTTGTCGCACAGAAAGTTGCAGGCCAAATATGTGTGACATTTCTGCGACTTTAGCTTCTAGAGCATTTTTACAACATTATACATAGGTGCTGAATACATAAAAAGCGACTGTTCAGCGACAGACAAGTCGCATCGGCTGAAAGTAGGCCAGAATGTCAGTCCATGTTGGAGCAGGTTTAGATACAGTCTAAAGTATAGATCTCAAAGTCTGTGCACAGAATTTAGCAAGGGCCTCGCACCTTCTGATGCATCAGGTAGGTGCACAATAGCATAGCCTAACCCTCTGTACTTTGGTCTATATTGATGCGGGACATAGACAGCCAGCTGATGACCAATCCATTAGTGCAATGGATGGCTGGAAGCATTTGTCTTTGCCTTTGCAATACCACAGAAGCAATGCATGGTCAATGTACAGCAATGACACACCTGTGTGAACAGCCAGGAGACCCCCCCCCCCCCCCCCATGTTATGTTACATAGTTACATAGTTAGTACGGTCGAAAAAAGACATATGTCCATCAAGTTCAACCAGGGAATTAAGGGGTAGGGGTGTGGCGCGATATTGGGGAAGGGATGAGATTTTATATTTCTTCATAAGCATTAATCTTATTTTGTCAATTAGGAACATTCAGCACCCACCCGCTATCAAGGCAGCTGCCTATCATGTCATGCCCTACCTGCACAGGTGTGCTGGCTACTCAAATGATCCAATTAAGGAGGCCATTTAGTCAGCAGCAGCAGAAGTCCTGTGCCTGGACGCTCCAACAGCGGCCAGACACAAGCAGAAGCAGAAGCAGCAGAAGCAGCAGCAGCACCACCTTTTGTTTTTTGGCTGCAGCAGCAGCAAGGCCCACAGGGCTGGCTAGCTGGCTAGCCAGCAAGCAGGTAGCAATGAAAGTAGGAATCTTTCTTTTTAACCCTGTAAGGGGGTGGTGCACTGTACCCGAAGATACTGCCATATCGGGTCAATGCATAGGGCGACGGAAGCAAGCTTCGAAATCGGCCCCCGTTCTCAAAAATCCATTTAATATATGGTCCCCAGATAGGGGACGTATCAGATATTAAACTGATAAGAACAGATTCTACACTTGATCTTAGCCAAAAGGCCGAGAAGCGATAACCGTGAAAGGGGCGGGCCCAACAAGGTGCCCTTCATGGGCACTATCACTGCTTGCTGTCAGGGAGGCTGCCAGACAATTTTCCATGCACACTCTGGGCTGGGGGGCAGTCAACCACCAGTACACACAGCAGAACCTAAACCCATACCATTATTGCTAAGCAGCAAGACAGGGGCCCATTGCACTCCCACGGGGCCTTTTTAAATGCAATCCATAACCCGGATTTGCCAGGAACCCTTTTTACTCCTCCTACTTGCATGTGACACTGGGCTTAGGATCTGCATAGGAAACACACACACAAGCACACACCTACCTTTGTTGCCTGCAGATGCCTCCTTGGCTGTCCCCAAACGGTATCAAACCAACACCCACGGGAAGCTGTAAGCATAGAGGACATGCCTGCACCCCATTGGACTTACCTGTGTGGGTTAAATCCGGGTTATTTGACAACCTATGGCGGTGATGGTTCTGCTCAGGCAGAGCAGTGCTGATGCTCCTCATAAAGCTGTCGCTGCTGTGAAGGTTCTAGGTGACATCACAAATCCCTATGGTTACATACACAACAAAGCTGGGTTGTTGTTGTTTACACTCTGCAAGGCCTGTGGAAGTGAGTGACATCATAGCACTGTAGTTCTGAGGGTTCTAGATGGATGCAACAATCTCCTGTTGCTTCTATGAAGGCCATAATAGACGACATCACCAAACAGCTCCATAGTCACATACACAGCAAAGGAGAGATGTTGTTTACACCTAGTGATGTCAGTGGTATTGAGTGACATCACAGCACAGTGCTAAGGCTCCTGGGCCTGGACACAGCAGCGGCTGCAATATCTCAACGGAGAATACGTTTATATATATGTGTGTGTGTGCGCGTATATATATATATATATATATATATATTTCTCCGCCGAAATCACTTTTAAACCCATTTCCACCTTTTTTTCCCTTCTCTTCCTCTTACTTTTTTTTCACGTTTTTTTACGTTTTTCTCCTTTTCGCCTCTTTTCTGGGCGTATTATTCTTCTTTTTCTTCTTTTTTTTCGTCTAATGCATACCCCATCAGTGCAGCAATGCTTATTCAATACCGCCAGCAGATGGAGACACTGGGGGATAATTTTCTAAGGATTTATACTGATTTTTCCTGTCTGAATTTGTCGCACAGAAAGTTGCAGGCCAAATATGTGTGACATTTCTGCGACTTTAGCTTCTAGAGCATTTTTACAACATTATACATAGGTGCTGAATACATAAAAAGCGACTGTTCAGCGACAGACAAGTCGCATCGGCTGAAAGTAGGCCAGAATGTCAGTCCATGTTGGAGCAGGTTTAGATACAGTCTAAAGTATAGATCTCAAAGTCTGTGCACAGAATTTAGCAAGGGCCTCGCACCTTCTGATGCATCAGGTAGGTGCACAATAGCATAGCCTAACCCTCTGTACTTTGGTCTATATTGATGCGGGACATAGACAGCCAGCTGATGACCAATCCATTAGTGCAATGGATGGCTGGAAGCATTTGTCTTTGCCTTTGCAATACCACAGAAGCAATGCATGGTCAATGTACAGCAATGACACACCTGTGTGAACAGCCAGGAGACCCCCCCCCCCCCCATGTTATGTTACATAGTTACATAGTTAGTACGGTCGAAAAAAGACATATGTCCATCAAGTTCAACCAGGGAATTAAGGGGTAGGGGTGTGGCGCGATATTGGGGAAGGGATGAGATTTTATATTTCTTCATAAGCATTAATCTTATTTTGTCAATTAGGAACATTCAGCACCCACCCGCTATCAAGGCAGCTGCCTATCATGTCATGCCCTACCTGCACAGGTGTGCTGGCTACTCAAATGATCCAATTAAGGAGGCCATTTAGTCAGCAGCAGCAGAAGTCCTGTGCCTGGACGCTCCAACAGCGGCCAGACACAAGCAGAAGCAGAAGCAGCAGAAGCAGCAGCAGCACCACCTTTTGTTTTTTGGCTGCAGCAGCAGCAAGGCCCACAGGGCTGGCTAGCTGGCTAGCCAGCAAGCAGGTAGCAATGAAAGTAGGAATCTTTCTTTTTAACCCTGTAAGGGGGTGGTGCACTGTACCCGAAGATACTGCCATATCGGGTCAATGCATAGGGCGACGGAAGCAAGCTTCGAAATCGGCCCCCGTTCTCAAAAATCCATTTAATATATGGTCCCCAGATAGGGGACGTATCAGATATTAAACTGATAAGAACAGATACTACACTTGATCTTAGCCAAAAGGCCGAGAAGCGATAACCGTGAAAGGGGCGGGCCCAACAAGGTGCCCTTCATGGGCACTATCACTGCTTGCTGTCAGGGAGGCTGGCAGACAATTTTCCATGCACACTCTGGGCTGGGGGGCAGTCAACCACCAGTACACACAGCAGAACCTAAACCCATACCATTATTGCTAAGCAGCAAGACAGGGGCCCATTGCACTCCCACGGGGCCTTTTTAAATGCAATCCATAACCCGGATTTGCCAGGAACCCTTCTTACTCCTCCTACTTGCATGTGACACTGGGCTTAGGATCTGCATAGGAAACACACACACAAGCACACACCTACCTTTGTTGCCTGCAGATGCCTCCTTGGCTGTCCCCAAACGGTATCAAACCAACACCCACGGGAAGCTGTAAGCATAGAGGACATGCCTGCACCCCATTGGACTTACCTGTGTGGGTTAAATCCGGGTTATTTGACAACCTATGGCGGTGATGGTTCTGCTCAGGCAGAGCAGTGCTGATGCTCCTCATAAAGCTGTCGCTGCTGTGAAGGTTCTAGGTGACATCACAAATCCCTATGGTTACATACACAACAAAGCTGGGTTGTTGTTGTTTACACTCTGCAAGGCCTGTGGAAGTGAGTGACATCATAGCACTGTAGTTCTGAGGGTTCTAGATGGATGCAACAATCTCCTGTTGCTTCTATGAAGGCCATAATAGACGACATCACCAAACAGCTCCATAGTCACATACACAGCAAAGGAGAGATGTTGTTTACACCTAGTGATGTCAGTGGTATTGAGTGACATCACAGCACAGTGCTAAGGCTCCTGGGCCTGGACACAGCAGCGGCTGCAATATCTCAACGGAGAATACGTTTATATATATGTGTGTGTGTGCGCGTATATATATATATATATATATATATATATATATATATTTCTCCGCCGAAATCACTTTTAAACCCATTTCCACCTTTTTTTCCCTTCTCTTCCTCTTACTTTTTTTTCACGTTTTTTTACGTTTTTCTCCTTTTCGCCTCTTTTCTGGGCGTATTATTCTTCTTTTTCTTCTTTTTTTTCGTCTAATGCATACCCCATCAGTGCAGCAATGCTTATTCAATACCGCCAGCAGATGGAGACACTGGGGGATAATTTTCTAAGGATTTATACTGATTTTTCCTGTCTGAATTTGTCGCACAGAAAGTTGCAGGCCAAATATGTGTGACATTTCTGCGACTTTAGCTTCTAGAGCATTTTTACAACATTATACATAGGTGCTGAATACATAAAAAGCGACTGTTCAGCGACAGACAAGTCGCATCGGCTGAAAGTAGGCCAGAATGTCAGTCCATGTTGGAGCAGGTTTAGATACAGTCTAAAGTATAGATCTCAAAGTCTGTGCACAGAATTTAGCAAGGGCCTCGCACCTTCTGATGCATCAGGTAGGTGCACAATAGCATAGCCTAACCCTCTGTACTTTGGTCTATATTGATGCGGGACATAGACAGCCAGCTGATGACCAATCCATTAGTGCAATGGATGGCTGGAAGCATTTGTCTTTGCCTTTGCAATACCACAGAAGCAATGCATGGTCAATGTACAGCAATGACACACCTGTGTGAACAGCCAGGAGACCCCCCCCCCCCCCCCCCCATGTTATGTTACATAGTTACATAGTTAGTACGGTCGAAAAAAGACATATGTCCATCAAGTTCAACCAGGGAATTAAGGGGTAGGGGTGTGGCGCGATATTGGGGAAGGGATGAGATTTTATATTTCTTCATAAGCATTAATCTTATTTTGTCAATTAGGAACATTCAGCACCCACCCGCTATCAAGGCAGCTGCCTATCATGTCATGCCCTACCTGCACAGGTGTGCTGGCTACTCAAATGATCCAATTAAGGAGGCCATTTAGTCAGCAGCAGCAGAAGTCCTGTGCCTGGACGCTCCAACAGCGGCCAGACACAAGCAGAAGCAGAAGCAGCAGAAGCAGCAGCAGCACCACCTTTTGTTTTTTGGCTGCAGCAGCAGCAAGGCCCACAGGGCTGGCTAGCTGGCTAGCCAGCAAGCAGGTAGCAATGAAAGTAGGAATCTTTCTTTTTAACCCTGTAAGGGGGTGGTGCACTGTACCCGAAGATACTGCCATATCGGGTCAATGCATAGGGCGACGGAAGCAAGCTTCGAAATCGGCCCCCGTTCTCAAAAATCCATTTAATATATGGTCCCCAGATAGGGGACGTATCAGATATTAAACTGATAAGAACAGATACTACACTTGATCTTAGCCAAAAGGCCGAGAAGCGATAACCGTGAAAGGGGCGGGCCCAACAAGGTGCCCTTCATGGGCACTATCACTGCTTGCTGTCAGGGAGGCTGCCAGACAATTTTCCATGCACACTCTGGGCTGGGGGGCAGTCAACCACCAGTACACACAGCAGAACCTAAACCCATACCATTATTGCTAAGCAGCAAGACAGGGGCCCATTGCACTCCCACGGGGCCTTTTTAAATGCAATCCATAACCCGGATTTGCCAGGAACCCTTCTTACTCCTCCTACTTGCATGTGACACTGGGCTTAGGATCTGCATAGGAAACACACACACAAGCACACACCTACCTTTGTTGCCTGCAGATGCCTCCTTGGCTGTCCCCAAACGGTATCAAACCAACACCCACGGGAAGCTGTAAGCATAGAGGACATGCCTGCACCCCATTGGACTTACCTGTGTGGGTTAAATCCGGGTTATTTGACAACCTATGGCGGTGATGGTTCTGCTCAGGCAGAGCAGTGCTGATGCTCCTCATAAAGCTGTCGCTGCTGTGAAGGTTCTAGGTGACATCACAAATCCCTATGGTTACATACACAACAAAGCTGGGTTGTTGTTGTTTACACTCTGCAAGGCCTGTGGAAGTGAGTGACATCATAGCACTGTAGTTCTGAGGGTTCTAGATGGATGCAACAATCTCCTGTTGCTTCTATGAAGGCCATAATAGACGACATCACCAAACAGCTCCATAGTCACATACACAGCAAAGGAGAGATGTTGTTTACACCTAGTGATGTCAGTGGTATTGAGTGACATCACAGCACAGTGCTAAGGCTCCTGGGCCTGGACACAGCAGCGGCTGCAATATCTCAACGGAGAATACGTTTATATATATGTGTGTGTGTGCGCGTATATATATATATATATATATATATATATTTCTCCGCCGAAATCACTTTTAAACCCATTTCCACCTTTTTTTCCCTTCTCTTCCTCTTACTTTTTTTTCACGTTTTTTTACGTTTTTCTCCTTTTCGCCTCTTTTCTGGGCGTATTATTCTTCTTTTTCTTCTTTTTTTTCGTCTAATGCATACCCCATCAGTGCAGCAATGCTTATTCAATACCGCCAGCAGATGGAGACACTGGGGGATAATTTTCTAAGGATTTATACTGATTTTTCCTGTCTGAATTTGTCGCACAGAAAGTTGCAGGCCAAATATGTGTGACATTTCTGCGACTTTAGCTTCTAGAGCATTTTTACAACATTATACATAGGTGCTGAATACATAAAAAGCGACTGTTCAGCGACAGACAAGTCGCATCGGCTGAAAGTAGGCCAGAATGTCAGTCCATGTTGGAGCAGGTTTAGATACAGTCTAAAGTATAGATCTCAAAGTCTGTGCACAGAATTTAGCAAGGGCCTCGCACCTTCTGATGCATCAGGTAGGTGCACAATAGCATAGCCTAACCCTCTGTACTTTGGTCTATATTGATGCGGGACATAGACAGCCAGCTGATGACCAATCCATTAGTGCAATGGATGGCTGGAAGCATTTGTCTTTGCCTTTGCAATACCACAGAAGCAATGCATGGTCAATGTACAGCAATGACACACCTGTGTGAACAGCCAGGAGACCCCCCCCCCCCCCCCCCCCATGTTATGTTACATAGTTACATAGTTAGTACGGTCGAAAAAAGACATATGTCCATCAAGTTCAACCAGGGAATTAAGGGGTAGGGGTGTGGCGCGATATTGGGGAAGGGATGAGATTTTATATTTCTTCATAAGCATTAATCTTATTTTGTCAATTAGGAACATTCAGCACCCACCCGCTATCAAGGCAGCTGCCTATCATGTCATGCCCTACCTGCACAGGTGTGCTGGCTACTCAAATGATCCAATTAAGGAGGCCATTTAGTCAGCAGCAGCAGAAGTCCTGTGCCTGGACGCTCCAACAGCGGCCAGACACAAGCAGAAGCAGAAGCAGCAGAAGCAGCAGCAGCACCAGCACCACCTTTTGTTTTTTGGCTGCAGCAGCAGCAAGGCCCACAGGGCTGGCTAGCTGGCTAGCCAGCAAGCAGGTAGCAATGAAAGTAGGAATCTTTCTTTTTAACCCTGTAAGGGGGTGGTGCACTGTACCCGAAGATACTGCCATATCGGGTCAATGCATAGGGCGACGGAAGCAAGCTTCGAAATCGGCCCCCGTTCTCAAAAATCCATTTAATATATGGTCCCCAGATAGGGGACGTATCAGATATTAAACTGATAAGAACAGATACTACACTTGATCTTAGCCAAAAGGCCGAGAAGCGATAACCGTGAAAGGGGCGGGCCCAACAAGGTGCCCTTCATGGGCACTATCACTGCTTGCTGTCAGGGAGGCTGCCAGACAATTTTCCATGCACACTCTGGGCTGGGGGGCAGTCAACCACCAGTACACACAGCAGAACCTAAACCCATACCATTATTGCTAAGCAGCAAGACAGGGGCCCATTGCACTCCCACGGGGCCTTTTTAAATGCAATCCATAACCCGGATTTGCCAGGAACCCTTCTTACTCCTCCTACTTGCATGTGACACTGGGCTTAGGATCTGCATAGGAAACACACACACAAGCACACACCTACCTTTGTTGCCTGCAGATGCCTCCTTGGCTGTCCCCAAACGGTATCAAACCAACACCCACGGGAAGCTGTAAGCATAGAGGACATGCCTGCACCCCATTGGACTTACCTGTGTGGGTTAAATCCGGGTTATTTGACAACCTATGGCGGTGATGGTTCTGCTCAGGCAGAGCAGTGCTGATGCTCCTCATAAAGCTGTCGCTGCTGTGAAGGTTCTAGGTGACATCACAAATCCCTATGGTTACATACACAACAAAGCTGGGTTGTTGTTGTTTACACTCTGCAAGGCCTGTGGAAGTGAGTGACATCATAGCACTGTAGTTCTGAGGGTTCTAGATGGATGCAACAATCTCCTGTTGCTTCTATGAAGGCCATAATAGACGACATCACCAAACAGCTCCATAGTCACATACACAGCAAAGGAGAGATGTTGTTTACACCTAGTGATGTCAGTGGTATTGAGTGACATCACAGCACAGTGCTAAGGCTCCTGGGCCTGGACACAGCAGCGGCTGCAATATCTCAACGGAGAATACGTTTATATATATGTGTGTGTGTGCGCGTATATATATATATATATATATATATATATATATATATTTCTCCGCCGAAATCACTTTTAAACCCATTTCCACCTTTTTTTCCCTTCTCTTCCTCTTACTTTTTTTTCACGTTTTTTTACGTTTTTCTCCTTTTCGCCTCTTTTCTGGGCGTATTATTCTTCTTTTTCTTCTTTTTTTTCGTCTAATGCATACCCCATCAGTGCAGCAATGCTTATTCAATACCGCCAGCAGATGGAGACACTGGGGGATAATTTTCTAAGGATTTATACAGATTTTTCCTGTCTGAATTTGTCGCACAGAAAGTTGCAGGCCAAATATGTGTGACATTTCTGCGACTTTAGCTTCTAGAGCATTTTTACAACATTATACATAGGTGCTGAATACATAAAAAGCGACTGTTCAGCGACAGACAAGTCGCATCGGCTGAAAGTAGGCCAGAATGTCAGTCCATGTTGGAGCAGGTTTAGATACAGTCTAAAGTATAGATCTCAAAGTCTGTGCACAGAATTTAGCAAGGGCCTCGCACCTTCTGATGCATCAGGTAGGTGCACAATAGCATAGCCTAACCCTCTGTACTTTGGTCTATATTGATGCGGGACATAGACAGCCAGCTGATGACCAATCCATTAGTGCAATGGATGGCTGGAAGCATTTGTCTTTGCCTTTGCAATACCACAGAAGCAATGCATGGTCAATGTACAGCAATGACACACCTGTGTGAACAGCCAGGAGACCCCCCCCCCCCCCATGTTATGTTACATAGTTACATAGTTAGTACGGTCGAAAAAAGACATATGTCCATCAAGTTCAACCAGGGAATTAAGGGGTAGGGGTGTGGCGCGATATTGGGGAAGGGATGAGATTTTATATTTCTTCATAAGCATTAATCTTATTTTGTCAATTAGGAACATTCAGCACCCACCCGCTATCAAGGCAGCTGCCTATCATGTCATGCCCTACCTGCACAGGTGTGCTGGCTACTCAAATGATCCAATTAAGGAGGCCATTTAGTCAGCAGCAGCAGAAGTCCTGTGCCTGGACGCTCCAACAGCGGCCAGACACAAGCAGAAGCAGAAGCAGCAGAAGCAGCAGCAGCAGCACCACCTTTTGTTTTTTGGCTGCAGCAGCAGCAAGGCCCACAGGGCTGGCTAGCTGGCTAGCCAGCAAGCAGGTAGCAATGAAAGTAGGAATCTTTCTTTTTAACCCTGTAAGGGGGTGGTGCACTGTACCCGAAGATACTGCCATATCGGGTCAATGCATAGGGCGACGGAAGCAAGCTTCGAAATCGGCCCCCGTTCTCAAAAATCCATTTAATATATGGTCCCCAGATAGGGGACGTATCAGATATTAAACTGATAAGAACAGATACTACACTTGATCTTAGCCAAAAGGCCGAGAAGCGATAACCGTGAAAGGGGCGGGCCCAACAAGGTGCCCTTCATGGGCACTATCACTGCTTGCTGTCAGGGAGGCTGCCAGACAATTTTCCATGCACACTCTGGGCTGGGGGGCAGTCAACCACCAGTACACACAGCAGAACCTAAACCCATACCATTATTGCTAAGCAGCAAGACAGGGGCCCATTGCACTCCCACGGGGACTTTTTAAATGCAATCCATAACCCGGATTTGCCAGGAACCCTTCTTACTCCTCCTACTTGCATGTGACACTGGGCTTAGGATCTGCATAGGAAACACACACACAAGCACACACCTACCTTTGTTGCCTGCAGATGCCTCCTTGGCTGTCCCCAAACGGTATCAAACCAACACCCACGGGAAGCTGTAAGCATAGAGGACATGCCTGCACCCCATTGCACTTACCTGTGTGGGTTAAATCCGGGTTATTTGACAACCTATGGCGGTGATGGTTCTGCTCAGGCAGAGCAGTGCTGATGCTCCTCATAAAGCTGTCGCTGCTGTGAAGGTTCTAGGTGACATCACAAATCCCTATGGTTACATACACAACAAAGCTGGGTTGTTGTTGTTTACACTCTGCAAGGCCTGTGGAAGTGAGTGACATCATAGCACTGTAGTTCTGAGGGTTCTAGATGGATGCAACAATCTCCTGTTGCTTCTATGAAGGCCATAATAGACGACATCACCAAACAGCTCCATAGTCACATACACAGCAAAGGAGAGATGTTGTTTACACCTAGTGATGTCAGTGGTATTGAGTGACATCACAGCACAGTGCTAAGGCTCCTGGGCCTGGACACAGCAGCGGCTGCAATATCTCAACGGAGAATACGTTTATATATATGTGTGTGTGTGCGCGTATATATATATATATATATATATATATATATATATATATATATTTCTCCGCCGAAATCACTTTTAAACCCATTTCCACCTTTTTTTCCCTTCTCTTCCTCTTACTTTTTTTTCACGTTTTTTTACGTTTTTCTCCTTTTCGCCTCTTTTCTGGGCGTATTATTCTTCTTTTTCTTCTTTTTTTTCGTCTAATGCATACCCCATCAGTGCAGCAATGCTTATTCAATACCGCCAGCAGATGGAGACACTGGGGGATAATTTTCTAAGGATTTATACTGATTTTTCCTGTCTGAATTTGTCGCACAGAAAGTTGCAGGCCAAATATGTGTGACATTTCTGCGACTTTAGCTTCTAGAGCATTTTTACAACATTATACATAGGTGCTGAATACATAAAAAGCGACTGTTCAGCGACAGACAAGTCGCATCGGCTGAAAGTAGGCCAGAATGTCAGTCCATGTTGGAGCAGGTTTAGATACAGTCTAAAGTATAGATCTCAAAGTCTGTGCACAGAATTTAGCAAGGGCCTCGCACCTTCTGATGCATCAGGTAGGTGCACAATAGCATAGCCTAACCCTCTGTACTTTGGTCTATATTGATGCGGGACATAGACAGCCAGCTGATGACCAATCCATTAGTGCAATGGATGGCTGGAAGCATTTGTCTTTGCCTTTGCAATACCACAGAAGCAATGCATGGTCAATGTACAGCAATGACACACCTGTGTGAACAGCCAGGAGACCCCCCCCCCCCCATGTTATGTTACATAGTTACATAGTTAGTACGGTCGAAAAAAGACATATGTCCATCAAGTTCAACCAGGGAATTAAGGGGTAGGGGTGTGGCGCGATATTGGGGAAGGGATGAGATTTTATATTTCTTCATAAGCATTAATCTTATTTTGTCAATTAGGAACATTCAGCACCCACCCGCTATCAAGGCAGCTGCCTATCATGTCATGCCCTACCTGCACAGGTGTGCTGGCTACTCAAATGATCCAATTAAGGAGGCCATTTAGTCAGCAGCAGCAGAAGTCCTGTGCCTGGACGCTCCAACAGCGGCCAGACACAAGCAGAAGCAGAAGCAGCAGAAGCAGCAGCAGCACCACCTTTTGTTTTTTGGCTGCAGCAGCAGCAAGGCCCACAGGGCTGGCTAGCTGGCTAGCCAGCAAGCAGGTAGCAATGAAAGTAGGAATCTTTCTTTTTAACCCTGTAAGGGGGTGGTGCACTGTACCCGAAGATACTGCCATATCGGGTCAATGCATAGGGCGACGGAAGCAAGCTTCGAAATCGGCCCCCGTTCTCAAAAATCCATTTAATATATGGTCCCCAGATAGGGGACGTATCAGATATTAAACTGATAAGAACAGATACTACACTTGATCTTAGCCAAAAGGCCGAGAAGCGATAACCGTGAAAGGGGCGGGCCCAACAAGGTGCCCTTCATGGGCACTATCACTGCTTGCTGTCAGGGAGGCTGCCAGACAATTTTCCATGCACACTCTGGGCTGGGGGGCAGTCAACCACCAGTACACACAGCAGAACCTAAACCCATACCATTATTGCTAAGCAGCAAGACAGGGGCCCATTGCACTCCCACGGGGCCTTTTTAAATGCAATCCATAACCCGGATTTGCCAGGAACCCTTCTTACTCCTCCTACTTGCATGTGACACTGGGCTTAGGATCTGCATAGGAAACACACACACAAGCACACACCTACCTTTGTTGCCTGCAGATGCCTCCTTGGCTGTCCCCAAACGGTATCAAACCAACACCCACGGGAAGCTGTAAGCATAGAGGACATGCCTGCACCCCATTGGACTTACCTGTGTGGGTTAAATCCGGGTTATTTGACAACCTATGGCGGTGATGGTTCTGCTCAGGCAGAGCAGTGCTGATGCTCCTCATAAAGCTGTCGCTGCTGTGAAGGTTCTAGGTGACATCACAAATCCCTATGGTTACATACACAACAAAGCTGGGTTGTTGTTGTTTACACTCTGCAAGGCCTGTGGAAGTGAGTGACATCATAGCACTGTAGTTCTGAGGGTTCTAGATGGATGCAACAATCTCCTGTTGCTTCTATGAAGGCCATAATAGACGACATCACCAAACAGCTCCATAGTCACATACACAGCAAAGGAGAGATGTTGTTTACACCTAGTGATGTCAGTGGTATTGAGTGACATCACAGCACAGTGCTAAGGCTCCTGGGCCTGGACACAGCAGCGGCTGCAATATCTCAACGGAGAATACGTTTATATATATGTGTGTGTGTGCGCGTATATATATATATATATATATATATATATATATATTTCTCCGCCGAAATCACTTTTAAACCCATTTCCACCTTTTTTTCCCTTCTCTTCCTCTTACTTTTTTTTCACGTTTTTTTACGTTTTTCTCCTTTTCGCCTCTTTTCTGGGCGTATTATTCTTCTTTTTCTTCTTTTTTTTCGTCTAATGCATACCCCATCAGTGCAGCAATGCTTATTCAATACCGCCAGCAGATGGAGACACTGGGGGATAATTTTCTAAGGATTTATACTGATTTTTCCTGTCTGAATTTGTCGCACAGAAAGTTGCAGGCCAAATATGTGTGACATTTCTGCGACTTTAGCTTCTAGAGCATTTTTACAACATTATACATAGGTGCTGAATACATAAAAAGCGACTGTTCAGCGACAGACAAGTCGCATCGGCTGAAAGTAGGCCAGAATGTCAGTCCATGTTGGAGCAGGTTTAGATACAGTCTAAAGTATAGATCTCAAAGTCTGTGCACAGAATTTAGCAAGGGCCTCGCACCTTCTGATGCATCAGGTAGGTGCACAATAGCATAGCCTAACCCTCTGTACTTTGGTCTATATTGATGCGGGACATAGACAGCCAGCTGATGACCAAT
Organism: Hyla sarda; assembly: GCF_029499605.1. Taxonomy (NCBI): domain Eukaryota; kingdom Metazoa; phylum Chordata; class Amphibia; order Anura; family Hylidae; genus Hyla; species Hyla sarda. Next base: position 26,456 of record NW_026608165.1, on the reverse strand, counting down.
CCATTAGTGCAATGGATGGCTGGAAGCATTTGTCTTTGCCTTTGCAATACCACAGAAGCAATGCATGGTCAATGTACAGCAATGACACACCTGTGTGAACAGCCAGGAGACCCCCCCCCCCCCCCCCATGTTATGTTACATAGTTACATAGTTAGTACGGTCGAAAAAAGACATATGTCCATCAAGTTCAACCAGGGAATTAAGGGGTAGGGGTGTGGCGCGATATTGGGGAAGGGATGAGATTTTATATTTCTTCATAAGCATTAATCTTATTTTGTCAATTAGGAACATTCAGCACCCACCCGCTATCAAGGCAGCTGCCTATCATGTCATGCCCTACCTGCACAGGTGTGCTGGCTACTCAAATGATCCAATTAAGGAGGCCATTTAGTCAGCAGCAGCAGAAGTCCTGTGCCTGGACGCTCCAACAGCGGCCAGACACAAGCAGAAGCAGAAGCAGCAGAAGCAGCAGCAGCACCACCTTTTGTTTTTTGGCTGCAGCAGCAGCAAGGCCCACAGGGCTGGCTAGCTGGCTAGCCAGCAAGCAGGTAGCAATGAAAGTAGGAATCTTTCTTTTTAACCCTGTAAGGGGGTGGTGCACTGTACCCGAAGATACTGCCATATCGGGTCAATGCATAGGGCGACGGAAGCAAGCTTCGAAATCGGCCCCCGTTCTCAAAAATCCATTTAATATATGGTCCCCAGATAGGGGACGTATCAGATATTAAACTGATAAGAACAGATACTACACTTGATCTTAGCCAAAAGGCCGAGAAGCGATAACCGTGAAAGGGGCGGGCCCAACAAGGTGCCCTTCATGGGCACTATCACTGCTTGCTGTCAGGGAGGCTGCCAGACAATTTTCCATGCACACTCTGGGCTGGGGGGCAGTCAACCACCAGTACACACAGCAGAACCTAAACCCATACCATTATTGCTAAGCAGCAAGACAGGGGCCCATTGCACTCCCACGGGGCCTTTTTAAATGCAATCCATAACCCGGATTTGCCAGGAACCCTTCTTACTCCTCCTACTTGCATGTGACACTGGGCTTAGGATCTGCATAGGAAACACACACACAAGCACACACCTACCTTTGTTGCCTGCAGATGCCTCCTTGGCTGTCCCCAAACGGTATCAAACCAACACCCACGGGAAGCTGTAAGCATAGAGGACATGCCTGCACCCCATTGGACTTACCTGTGTGGGTTAAATCCGGGTTATTTGACAACCTATGGCGGTGATGGTTCTGCTCAGGCAGAGCAGTGCTGATGCTCCTCATAAAGCTGTCGCTGCTGTGAAGGTTCTAGGTGACATCACAAATCCCTATGGTTACATACACAACAAAGCTGGGTTGTTGTTGTTTACACTCTGCAAGGCCTGTGGAAGTGAGTGACATCATAGCACTGTAGTTCTGAGGGTTCTAGATGGATGCAACAATCTCCTGTTGCTTCTATGAAGGCCATAATAGACGACATCACCAAACAGCTCCATAGTCACATACACAGCAAAGGAGAGATGTTGTTTACACCTAGTGATGTCAGTGGTATTGAGTGACATCACAGCACAGTGCTAAGGCTCCTGGGCCTGGACACAGCAGCGGCTGCAATATCTCAACGGAGAATACGTTTATATATATGTGTGTGTGTGCGCGTATATATATATATATATATATATATATATATATATATATATATATATATATATATTTCTCCGCCGAAATCACTTTTAAACCCATTTCCACCTTTTTTTCCCTTCTCTTCCTCTTACTTTTTTTTCACGTTTTTTTACGTTTTTCTCCTTTTCGCCTCTTTTCTGGGCGTATTATTCTTCTTTTTCTTCTTTTTTTTTCGTCTAATGCATACCCCATCAGTGCAGCAATGCTTATTCAATACCGCCAGCAGATGGAGACACTGGGGGATAATTTTCTAAGGATTTATACTGATTTTTCCTGTCTGAATTTGTCGCACAGAAAGTTGCAGGCCAAATATGTGTGACATTTCTGCGACTTTAGCTTCTAGAGCATTTTTACAACATTATACATAGGTGCTGAATACATAAAAAGCGACTGTTCAGCGACAGACAAGTCGCATCGGCTGAAAGTAGGCCAGAATGTCAGTCCATGTTGGAGCAGGTTTAGATACAGTCTAAAGTATAGATCTCAAAGTCTGTGCACAGAATTTAGCAAGGGCCTCGCACCTTCTGATGCATCAGGTAGGTGCACAATAGCATAGCCTAACCCTCTGTACTTTGGTCTATATTGATGCGGGACATAGACAGCCAGCTGATGACCAATCCATTAGTGCAATGGATGGCTGGAAGCATTTGTCTTTGCCTTTGCAATACCACAGAAGCAATGCATGGTCAATGTACAGCAATGACACACCTGTGTGAACAGCCAGGAGACCCCCCCCCCCCCCCCCCCATGTTATGTTACATAGTTACATAGTTAGTACGGTCGAAAAAAGACATATGTCCATCAAGTTCAACCAGGGAATTAAGGGGTAGGGGTGTGGCGCGATATTGGGGAAGGGATGAGATTTTATATTTCTTCATAAGCATTAATCTTATTTTGTCAATTAGGAACATTCAGCACCCACCCGCTATCAAGGCAGCTGCCTATCATGTCATGCCCTACCTGCACAGGTGTGCTGGCTACTCAAATGATCCAATTAAGGAGGCCATTTAGTCAGCAGCAGCAGAAGTCCTGTGCCTGGACGCTCCAACAGCGGCCAGACACAAGCAGAAGCAGAAGCAGCAGAAGCAGCAGCAGCACCACCTTTTGTTTTTTGGCTGCAGCAGCAGCAAGGCCCACAGGGCTGGCTAGCTGGCTAGCCAGCAAGCAGGTAGCAATGAAAGTAGGAATCTTTCTTTTTAACCCTGTAAGGGGGTGGTGCACTGTACCCGAAGATACTGCCATATCGGGTCAATGCATAGGGCGACGGAAGCAAGCTTCGAAATCGGCCCCCGTTCTCAAAAATCCATTTAATATATGGTCCCCAGATAGGGGACGTATCAGATATTAAACTGATAAGAACAGATACTACACTTGATCTTAGCCAAAAGGCCGAGAAGCGATAACCGTGAAAGGGGCGGGCCCAACAAGGTGCCCTTCATGGGCACTATCACTGCTTGCTGTCAGGGAGGCTGCCAGACAATTTTCCATGCACACTCTGGGCTGGGGGGCAGTCAACCACCAGTACACACAGCAGAACCTAAACCCATACCATTATTGCTAAGCAGCAAGACAGGGGCCCATTGCACTCCCACGGGGCCTTTTTAAATGCAATCCATAACCCGGATTTGCCAGGAACCCTTCTTACTCCTCCTACTTGCATGTGACACTGGGCTTAGGATCTGCATAGGAAACACACACACAAGCACACACCTACCTTTGTTGCCTGCAGATGCCTCCTTGGCTGTCCCCAAACGGTATCAAACCAACACCCACGGGAAGCTGTAAGCATAGAGGACATGCCTGCACCCCATTGGACTTACCTGTGTGGGTTAAATCCGGGTTATTTGACAACCTATGGCGGTGATGGTTCTGCTCAGGCAGAGCAGTGCTGATGCTCCTCATAAAGCTGTCGCTGCTGTGAAGGTTCTAGGTGACATCACAAATCCCTATGGTTACATACACAACAAAGCTGGGTTGTTGTTGTTTACACTCTGCAAGGCCTGTGGAAGTGAGTGACATCATAGCACTGTAGTTCTGAGGGTTCTAGATGGATGCAACAATCTCCTGTTGCTTCTATGAAGGCCATAATAGACGACATCACCAAACAGCTCCATAGTCACATACACAGCAAAGGAGAGATGTTGTTTACACCTAGTGATGTCAGTGGTATTGAGTGACATCACAGCACAGTGCTAAGGCTCCTGGGCCTGGACACAGCAGCGGCTGCAATATCTCAACGGAGAATACGTTTATATATATGTGTGTGTGTGCGCGTATATATATATATATATATATATATATATATATATATATATATATTTCTCCGCCGAAATCACTTTTAAACCCATTTCCACCTTTTTTTCCCTTCTCTTCCTCTTACTTTTTTTTTCACGTTTTTTTACGTTTTTCTCCTTTTTGCCTCTTTTCTGGGCGTATTATTCTTCTTTTTCTTCTTTTTTTTCGTCTAATGCATACCCCATCAGTGCAGCAATGCTTATTCAATACCGCCAGCAGATGGAGACACTGGGGGATAATTTTCTAAGGATTTATACTGATTTTTCCTGTCTGAATTTGTCGCACAGAAAGTTGCAGGCCAAATATGTGTGACATTTCTGCGACTTTAGCTTCTAGAGCATTTTTACAACATTATACATAGGTGCTGAATACATAAAAAGCGACTGTTCAGCGACAGACAAGTCGCATCGGCTGAAAGTAGGCCAGAATGTCAGTCCATGTTGGAGCAGGTTTAGATACAGTCTAAAGTATAGATCTCAAAGTCTGTGCACAGAATTTAGCAAGGGCCTCGCACCTTCTGATGCATCAGGTAGGTGCACAATAGCATAGCCTAACCCTCTGTACTTTGGTCTATATTGATGCGTGACATAGACAGCCAGCTGATGACCAATCCATTAGTGCAATGGATGGCTGGAAGCATTTGTCTTTGCCTTTGCAATACCACAGAAGCAATGCATGGTCAATGTACAGCAATGACACACCTGTGTGAACAGCCAGGAGACCCCCCCCCCCCCCATGTTATGTTACATAGTTACATAGTTAGTACGGTTGAAAAAAGACATATGTCCATCAAGTTCAACCAGGGAATTAAGGGGTAGGGGTGTGGCGCGATATTGGGGAAGGGATGAGATTTTATATTTCTTCATAAGCATTAATCTTATTTTGTCAATTAGGAACATTCAGCACCCACCCGCTATCAAGGCAGCTGCCTATCATGTCATGCCCTACCTGCACAGGTGTGCTGGCTACTCAAATGATCCAATTAAGGAGGCCATTTAGTCAGCAGCAGCAGAAGTCCTGTGCCTGGACGCTCCAACAGCGGCCAGACACAAGCAGAAGCAGAAGCAGCAGAAGCAGCAGCAGCACCACCTTTTGTTTTTTGGCTGCAGCAGCAGCAAGGCCCACAGGGCTGGCTAGCTGGCTAGCCAGCAAGCAGGTAGCAATGAAAGTAGGAATCTTTCTTTTTAACCCTGTAAGGGGGTGGTGCACTGTACCCGAAGATACTGCCATATCGGGTCAATGCATAGGGCGACGGAAGCAAGCTTCGAAATCGGCCCCCGTTCTCAAAAATCCATTTAATATATGGTCCCCAGATAGGGGACGTATCAGATATTAAACTGATAAGAACAGATACTACACTTGATCTTAGCCAAAAGGCCGAGAAGCGATAACCGTGAAAGGGGCGGGCCCAACAAGGTGCCCTTCATGGGCACTATCACTGCTTGCTGTCAGGGAGGCTGCCAGACAATTTTCCATGCACACTCTGGGCTGGGGGGCAGTCAACCACCAGTACACACAGCAGAACCTAAACCCATACCATTATTGCTAAGCAGCAAGACAGGGGCCCATTGCACTCCCACGGGGCCTTTTTAAATGCAATCCATAACCCGGATTTGCCAGGAACCCTTCTTACTCCTCCTACTTGCATGTGACACTGGGCTTAGGATCTGCATAGGAAACACACACACAAGCACACACCTACCTTTGTTGCCTGCAGATGCCTCCTTGGCTGTCCCCACACGGTATCAAACCAACACCCACGGGAAGATGTAAGCATAGAGGACATGCCTGCACCCCATTGGACTTACCTGTGTGGGTTAAATCCGGGTTATTTGACAACCTATGGCGGTGATGGTTCTGCTCAGGCAGAGCAGTGCTGATGCTCCTCATAAAGCTGTCGCTGCTGTGAAGGTTCTAGGTGACATCACAAATCCCTATGGTTACATACACAACAAAGCTGGGTTGTTGTTGTTTACACTCTGCAAGGCCTGTGGAAGTGAGTGACATCATAGCACTGTAGTTCTGAGGGTTCTAGATGGATGCAACAATCTCCTGTTGCTTCTATGAAGGCCATAATAGACGACATCACCAAACAGCTCCATAGTCACATACACAGCAAAGGAGAGATGTTGTTTACACCTAGTGATGTCAGTGGTATTGAGTGACATCACAGCACAGTGCTAAGGCTCCTGGGCCTGGACACAGCAGCGGCTGCAATATCTCAACGGAGAATACGTTTATATATATGTGTGTGTGTGCGCGTATATATATATATATATATATATATATATATTTCTCCGCCGAAATCACTTTTAAACCCATTTCCACCTTTTTTTCCCTTCTCTTCCTCTTACTTTTTTTTCACGTTTTTTTACGTTTTTCTCCTTTTCGCCTCTTTTCTGGGCGTATTATTCTTCTTTTTCTTCTTTTTTTTCGTCTAATGCATACCCCATCAGTGCAGCAATGCTTATTCAATACCGCCAGCAGATGGAGACACTGGGGGATAATTTTCTAAGGATTTATACTGATTTTTCCTGTCTGAATTTGTCGCACAGAAAGTTGCAGGCCAAATATGTGTGACATTTCTGCGACTTTAGCTTCTAGAGCATTTTTACAACATTATACATAGGTGCTGAATACATAAAAAGCGACTGTTCAGCGACAGACAAGTCGCATCGGCTGAAAGTAGGCCAGAATGTCAGTCCATGTTGGAGCAGGTTTAGATACAGTCTAAAGTATAGATCTCAAAGTCTGTGCACAGAATTTAGCAAGGGCCTCGCACCTTCTGATGCATCAGGTAGGTGCACAATAGCATAGCCTAACCCTCTGTACTTTGGTCTATATTGATGCGGGACATAGACAGCCAGCTGATGACCAATCCATTAGTGCAATGGATGGCTGGAAGCATTTGTCTTTGCCTTTGCAATACCACAGAAGCAATGCATGGTCAATGTACAGCAATGACACACCTGTGTGAACAGCCAGGAGACCCCCCCCCCCCCCCCCCATGTTATGTTACATAGTTACATAGTTAGTACGGTCGAAAAAAGACATATGTCCATCAAGTTCAACCAGGGAATTAAGGGGTAGGGGTGTGGCGCGATATTGGGGAAGGGATGAGATTTTATATTTCTTCATAAGCATTAATCTTATTTTGTCAATTAGGAACATTCAGCACCCACCCGCTATCAAGGCAGCTGCCTATCATGTCATGCCCTACCTGCACAGGTGTGCTGGCTACTCAAATGATCCAATTAAGGAGGCCATTTAGTCAGCAGCAGCAGAAGTCCTGTGCCTGGACGCTCCAACAGCGGCCAGACACAAGCAGAAGCAGAAGCAGCAGAAGCAGCAGCAGCACCACCTTTTGTTTTTTGGCTGCAGCAGCAGCAAGGCCCACAGGGCTGGCTAGCTGGCTAGCCAGCAAGCAGGTAGCAATGAAAGTAGGAATCTTTCTTTTTAACCCTGTAAGGGGGTGGTGCACTGTACCCGAAGATACTGCCATATCGGGTCAATGCATAGGGTGACGGAAGCAAGCTTCGAAATCAGCCCCCGTTCTCAAAAATCCATTTAATATATGGTCCCCAGATAGGGGACGTATCAGATATTAAACTGATAAGAACAGATACTACACTTGATCTTAGCCAAAAGGCCGAGAAGCGATAACCGTGAAAGGGGCGGGCCCAACAAGGTGCCCTTCATGGGCACTATCACTGCTTGCTGTCAGGGAGGCTGCCAGACAATTTTCCATGCACACTCTGGGCTGGGGGGCAGTCAACCACCAGTACACACAGCAGAACCTAAACCCATACCATTATTGCTAAGCAGCAAGACAGGGGCCCATTGCACTCCCACGGGGCCTTTTTAAATGCAATCCATAACCCGGATTTGCCAGGAACCCTTCTTACTCCTCCTACTTGCATGTGACACTGGGCTTAGGATCTGCATAGGAAACACACACACAAGCACACACCTACCTTTGTTGCCTGCAGATGCCTCCTTGGCTGTCCCCAAACGGTATCAAACCAACACCCACGGGAAGCTGTAAGCATAGAGGACATGCCTGCACCCCATTGGACTTACCTGTGTGGGTTAAATCCGGGTTATTTGACAACCTATGGCGGTGATGGTTCTGCTCAGGCAGAGCAGTGCTGATGCTCCTCATAAAGCTGTCGCTGCTGTGAAGGTTCTAGGTGACATCACAAATCCCTATGGTTACATACACAACAAAGCTGGGTTGTTGTTGTTTACACTCTGCAAGGCCTGTGGAAGTGAGTGACATCATAGCACTGTAGTTCTGAGGGTTCTAGATGGATGCAACAATCTCCTGTTGCTTCTATGAAGGCCATAATAGACGACATCACCAAACAGCTCCATAGTCACATACACAGCAAAGGAGAGATGTTGTTTACACCTAGTGATGTCAGTGGTATTGAGTGACATCACAGCACAGTGCTAAGGCTCCTGGGCCTGGACACAGCAGCGGCTGCAATATCTCAACGGAGAATACGTTTATATATATGTGTGTGTGCGCGCGTATATATATATATATATATATATATATATATATATATATATATTTCTCCGCCGAAATCACTTTTAAACCCATTTCCACCTTTTTTTCCCTTCTCTTCCTCTTACTTTTTTTTCACGTTTTTTTACGTTTTTCTCCTTTTCGCCTCTTTTCTGGGCGTATTATTCTTCTTTTTCTTCTTTTTTTTCGTCTAATGCATACCCCATCAGTGCAGCAATGCTTATTCAATACCGCCAGCAGATGGAGACACTGGGGGATAATTTTCTAAGGATTTATACTGATTTTTCCTGTCTGAATTTGTCGCACAGAAAGTTGCAGGCCAAATATGTGTGACATTTCTGCGACTTTAGCTTCTAGAGCATTTTTACAACATTATACATAGGTGCTGAATACATAAAAAGCGACTGTTCAGCGACAGACAAGTCGCATCGGCTGAAAGTAGGCCAGAATGTCAGTCCATGTTGGAGCAGGTTTAGATACAGTCTAAAGTATAGATCTCAAAGTCTGTGCACAGAATTTAGCAAGGGCCTCGCACCTTCTGATGCATCAGGTAGGTGCACAATAGCATAGCCTAACCCTCTGTACTTTGGTCTATATTGATGCGGGACATAGACAGCCAGCTGATGACCAATCCATTAGTGCAATGGATGGCTGGAAGCATTTGTCTTTGCCTTTGCAATACCACAGAAGCAATGCATGGTCAATGTACAGCAATGACACACCTGTGTGAACAGCCAGGAGACCCCCCCCCCCCCCCCCCATGTTATGTTACATACTTACATAGTTAGTACGGTCGAAAAAAGACATATGTCCATCAAGTTCAACCAGGGAATTAAGGGGTAGGGGTGTGGCGCGATATTGGGGAAGGGATGAGATTTTATATTTCTTCATAAGCATTAATCTTATTTTGTCAATTAGGAACATTCAGCACCCACCCGCTATCAAGGCAGCTGCCTATCATGTCATGCCCTACCTGCACAGGTGTGCTGGCTACTCAAATGATCCAATTAAGGAGGCCATTTAGTCAGCAGCAGCAGAAGTCCTGTGCCTGGACGCTCCAACAGCGGCCAGACACAAGCAGAAGCAGAAGCAGCAGAAGCAGCAGCAGCACCACCTTTTGTTTTTTGGCTGCAGCAGCAGCAAGGCCCACAGGGCTGGCTAGCTGGCTAGCCAGCAAGCAGGTAGCAATGAAAGTAGGAATCTTTCTTTTTAACCCTGTAAGGGGGTGGTGCACTGTACCCGAAGATACTGCCATATCGGGTCAATGCATAGGGCGACGGAAGCAAGCTTCGAAATCGGCCCCCGTTCTCAAAAATCCATTTAATATATGGTCCCCAGATAGGGGACGTATCAGATATTAAACTGATAAGAACAGATACTACACTTGATCTTAGCCAAAAGGCCGAGAAGCGATAACCGTGAAAGGGGCGGGCCCAACAAGGTGCCCTTCATGGGCACTATCACTGCTTGCTGTCAGGGAGGCTGCCAGACAATTTTCCATGCACACTCTGGGCTGGGGGGCAGTCAACCACCAGTACACACAGCAGAACCTAAACCCATACCATTATTGCTAAGCAGCAAGACAGGGGCCCATTGCACTCCCACGGGGCCTTTTTAAATGCAATCCATAACCCGGATTTGCCAGGAACCCTTCTTACTCCTCCTACTTGCATGTGACACTGGGCTTAGGATCTGCATAGGAAACACACACACAAGCACACACCTACCTTTGTTGCCTGCAGATGCCTCCTTGGCTGTCCCCAAACGGTATCAAACCAACACCCACGGGAAGCTGTAAGCATAGAGGACATGCCTGCACCCCATTGGACTTACCTGTGTGGGTTAAATCCGGGTTATTTGACAACCTATGGCGGTGATGGTTCTGCTCAGGCAGAGCAGTGCTGATGCTCCTCATAAAGCTGTCGCTGCTGTGAAGGTTCTAGGTGACATCACAAATCCCTATGGTTACATACACAACAAAGCTGGGTTGTTGTTGTTTACACTCTGCAAGGCCTGTGGAAGTGAGTGACATCATAGCACTGTAGTTCTGAGGGTTCTAGATGGATGCAACAATCTCCTGTTGCTTCTATGAAGGCCATAATAGACGACATCACCAAACAGCTCCATAGTCACATACACAGCAAAGGAGAGATGTTGTTTACACCTAGTGATGTCAGTGGTATTGAGTGACATCACAGCACAGTGCTAAGGCTCCTGGGCCTGGACACAGCAGCGGCTGCAATATCTCAACGGAGAATACGTTTATATATATGTGTGTGTGTGCGCGTATATATATATATATATATATATATATATATATATATATATATATATATATTCTCCGCCGAAATCACTTTTAAACCCATTTCCACCTTTTTTCCCTTCTCTTCCTCTTACTTTTTTTTCACGTTTTTTTACGTTTTTCTCCTTTTCGCCTCTTTTCTGGGCGTATTATTCTTCTTTTTCTTCTTTTTTTTCGTCTAATGCATACCCCATCAGTGCAGCAATGCTTATTCAATACCGCCAGCAGATGGAGACACTGGGGGATAATTTTCTAAGGATTTATACTGATTTTTCCTGTCTGAATTTGTCGCACAGAAAGTTGCAGGCCAAATATGTGTGACATTTCTGCGACTTTAGCTTCTAGAGCATTTTTACAACATTATACATAGGTGCTGAATACATAAAAAGCGACTGTTCAGCGACAGACAAGTCGCATCGGCTGAAAGTAGGCCAGAATGTCAGTCCATGTTGGAGCAGGTTTAGATACAGTCTAAAGTATAGATCTCAAAGTCTGTGCACAGAATTTAGCAAGGGCCTCGCACCTTCTGATGCATCAGGTAGGTGCACAATAGCATAGCCTAACCCTCTGTACTTTGGTCTATATTGATGCGGGACATAGACAGCCAGCTGATGACCAATCCATTAGTGCAATGGATGGCTGGAAGCATTTGTCTTTGCCTTTGCAATACCACAGAAGCAATGCATGGTCAATGTACAGCAATGACACACCTGTGTGAACAGCCAGGAGACCCCCCCCCCCCCCCCCCATGTTATGTTACATACTTACATAGTTAGTACGGTCGAAAAAAGACATATGTCCATCAAGTTCAACCAGGGAATTAAGGGGTAGGGGTGTGGCGCGATATTGGGGAAGGGATGAGATTTTATATTTCTTCATAAGCATTAATCTTATTTTGTCAATTAGGAACATTCAGCACCCACCCGCTATCAAGGCAGCTGCCTATCATGTCATGCCCTACCTGCACAGGTGTGCTGGCTACTCAAATGATCCAATTAAGGAGGCCATTTAGTCAGCAGCAGCAGAAGTCCTGTGCCTGGACGCTCCAACAGCGGCCAGACACAAGCAGAAGCAGAAGCAGCAGAAGCAGCAGCAGCACCACCTTTTGTTTTTTGGCTGCAGCAGCAGCAAGGCCCACAGGGCTGGCTAGCTGGCTAGCCAGCAAGCAGGTAGCAATGAAAGTAGGAATCTTTCTTTTTAACCCTGTAAGGGGGTGGTGCACTGTACCCGAAGATACTGCCATATCGGGTCAATGCATAGGGCGACGGAAGCAAGCTTCGAAATCGGCCCCCGTTCTCAAAAATCCATTTAATATATGGTCCCCAGATAGGGGACGTATCAGATATTAAACTGATAAGAACAGATACTACACTTGATCTTAGCCAAAAGGCCGAGAAGCGATAACCGTGAAAGGGGCGGGCCCAACAAGGTGCCCTTCATGGGCACTATCACTGCTTGCTGTCAGGGAGGCTGCCAGACAATTTTCCATGCACACTCTGGGCTGGGGGGCAGTCAACCACCAGTACACACAGCAGAACCTAAACCCATACCATTATTGCTAAGCAGCAAGACAGGGGCCCATTGCACTCCCACGGGGCCTTTTTAAATGCAATCCATAACCCGGATTTGCCAGGAACCCTTCTTACTCCTCCTACTTGCATGTGACACTGGGCTTAGGATCTGCATAGGAAACACACACACAAGCACACACCTACCTTTGTTGCCTGCAGATGCCTCCTTGGCTGTCCCCAAACGGTATCAAACCAACACCCACGGGAAGCTGTAAGCATAGAGGACATGCCTGCACCCCATTGGACTTACCTGTGTGGGTTAAATCCGGGTTATTTGACAACCTATGGCGGTGATGGTTCTGCTCAGGCAGAGCAGTGCTGATGCTCCTCATAAAGCTGTCGCTGCTGTGAAGGTTCTAGGTGACATCACAAATCCCTATGGTTACATACACAACAAAGCTGGGTTGTTGTTGTTTACACTCTGCAAGGCCTGTGGAAGTGAGTGACATCATAGCACTGTAGTTCTGAGGGTTCTAGATGGATGCAACAATCTCCTGTTGCTTCTATGAAGGCCATAATAGACGACATCACCAAACAGCTCCATAGTCACATACACAGCAAAGGAGAGATGTTGTTTACACCTAGTGATGTCAGTGGTATTGAGTGACATCACAGCACAGTGCTAAGGCTCCTGGGCCTGGACACAGCAGCGGCTGCAATATCTCAACGGAGAATACGTTTATATATATGTGTGTGTGTGCGCGTATATATATATATATATATATATATATATATATATATATATATATTTCTCCGCCGAAATCACTTTTAAACCCATTTCCACCTTTTTTCCCTTCTCTTCCTCTTACTTTTTTTTCACGTTTTTTTACGTTTTTCTCCTTTTCGCCTCTTTTCTGGGCGTATTATTCTTCTTTTTCTTCTTTTTTTTCGTCTAATGCATACCCCATCAGTGCAGCAATGCTTATTCAATACCGCCAGCAGATGGAGACACTGGGGGATAATTTTCTAAGGATTTATACTGATTTTTCCTGTCTGAATTTGTCGCACAGAAAGTTGCAGGCCAAATATGTGTGACATTTCTGCGACTTTAGCTTCTAGAGCATTTTTACAACATTATACATAGGTGCTGAATACATAAAAAGCGACTGTTCAGCGACAGACAAGTCGCATCGGCTGAAAGTAGGCCAGAATGTCAGTCCATGTTGGAGCAGGTTTAGATACAGTCTAAAGTATAGATCTCAAAGTCTGTGCACAGAATTTAGCAAGGGCCTCGCACCTTCTGATGCATCAGGTAGGTGCACAATAGCATAGCCTAACCCTCTGTACTTTGGTCTATATTGATGCGGGACATAGACAGCCAGCTGATGACCAATCCATTAGTGCAATGGATGGCTGGAAGCATTTGTCTTTGCCTTTGCAATACCACAGAAGCAATGCATGGTCAATGTACAGCAATGACACACCTGTGTGAACAGCCAGGAGACCCCCCCCCCCCCCCCCCCATGTTATGTTACATAGTTACATAGTTAGTACGGTCGAAAAAAGACATATGTCCATCAAGTTCAACCAGGGAATTAAGGGGTAGGGGCGTGGCGCGATATTGGGGAAGGGATGAGATTTTATATTTCTTCATAAGCATTAATCTTATTTTGTCAATTAGGAACATTCAGCACCCACCCGCTATCAAGGCAGCTGCCTATCATGTCATGCCCTACCTGCACAGGTGTGCTGGCTACTCAAATGATCCAATTAAGGAGGCCATTTAGTCAGCAGCAGCAGAAGTCCTGTGCCTGGACGCTCCAACAGCGGCCAGACACAAGCAGAAGCAGAAGCAGCAGAAGCAGCAGCAGCACCACCTTTTGTTTTTTGGCTGCAGCAGCAGCAAGGCCCACAGGGCTGGCTAGCTGGCTAGCCAGCAAGCAGGTAGCAATGAAAGTAGGAATCTTTCTTTTTAACCCTGTAAGGGGGTGGTGCACTGTACCCGAAGATACTGCCATATCGGGTCAATGCATAGGGCGACGGAAGCAAGCTTCGAAATCGGCCCCCGTTCTCAAAAATCCATTTAATATATGGTCCCCAGATAGGGGACGTATCAGATATTAAACTGATAAGAACAGATACTACACTTGATCTTAGCCAAAAGGCCGAGAAGCGATAACCGTGAAAGGGGCGGGCCCAACAAGGTGCCCTTCATGGGCACTATCACTGCTTGCTGTCAGGGAGGCTGCCAGACAATTTTCCATGCACACTCTGGGCTGGGGGGCAGTCAACCACCAGTACACACAGCAGAACCTAAACCCATACCATTATTGCTAAGCAGCAAGACAGGGGCCCATTGCACTCCCACGGGGCCTTTTTAAATGCAATCCATAACCCGGATTTGCCAGGAACCCTTCTTACTCCTCCTACTTGCATGTGACACTGGGCTTAGGATCTGCATAGGAAACACACACACAAGCACACACCTACCTTTGTTGCCTGCAGATGCCTCCTTGGCTGTCCCCAAACGGTATCAAACCAACACCCACGGGAAGCTGTAAGCATAGAAGACATGCCTGCACCCCATTGGACTTACCTGTGTGGGTTAAATCCGGGTTATTTGACAACCTATGGCGGTGATGGTTCTGCTCAGGCAGAGCAGTGCTGATGCTCCTCATAAAGCTGTCGCTGCTGTGAAGGTTCTAGGTGACATCACAAATCCCTATGGTTACATACACAACAAAGCTGGGTTGTTGTTGTTTACACTCTGCAAGGCCTGTGGAAGTGAGTGACATCATAGCACTGTAGTTCTGAGGGTTCTAGATGGATGCAACAATCTCCTGTTGCTTCTATGAAGGCCATAATAGACGACATCACCAAACAGCTCCATAGTCACATACACAGCAAAGGAGAGATGTTGTTTACACCTAGTGATGTCAGTGGTATTGAGTGACATCACAGCACAGTGCTAAGGCTCCTGGGCCTGGACACAGCAGCGGCTGCAATATCTCAACGGAGAATACGTTTATATATATGTGTGTGTGTGCGCGTATATATATATATATATATATATATATATATATATTTCTCCGCCGAAATCACTTTTAAACCCATTTCCACCTTTTTTTCCCTTCTCTTCCTCTTACTTTTTTTTCACGTTTTTTTACGTTTTTCTCCTTTTCGCCTCTTTTCTGGGCGTATTATTCTTCTTTTTCTTCTTTTTTTTCGTCTAATGCATACCCCATCAGTGCAGCAATGCTTATTCAATACCGCCAGCAGATGGAGACACTGGGGGATAATTTTCTAAGGATTTATACTGATTTTTCCTGTCTGAATTTGTCGCACAGAAAGTTGCAGGCCAAATATGTGTGACATTTCTGCGACTTTAGCTTCTAGAGCATTTTTACAACATTATACATAGGTGCTGAATACATAAAAAGCGACTGTTCAGCGACAGACAAGTCGCATCGGCTGAAAGTAGGCCAGAATGTCAGTCCATGTTGGAGCAGGTTTAGATACAGTCTAAAGTATAGATCTCAAAGTCTGTGCACAGAATTTAGCAAGGGCCTCGCACCTTCTGATGCATCAGGTAGGTGCACAATAGCATAGCCTAACCCTCTGTACTTTGGTCTATATTGATGCGGGACATAGACAGCCAGCTGATGACCAATCCATTAGTGCAATGGATGGCTGGAAGCATTTGTCTTTGCCTTTGCAATACCACAGAAGCAATGCATGGTCAATGTACAGCAATGACACACCTGTGTGAACAGCCAGGAGACCCCCCCCCCCCCCCCATGTTATGTTACATAGTTACATAGTTAGTACGGTCGAAAAAAGACATATGTCCATCAAGTTCAACCAGGGAATTAAGGGGTAGGGGTGTGGCGCGATATTGGGGAAGGGATGAGATTTTATATTTCTTCATAAGCATTAATCTTATTTTGTCAATTAGGAACATTCAGCACCCACCCGCTATCAAGGCAGCTGCCTATCATGTCATGCCCTACCTGCACAGGTGTGCTGGCTACTCAAATGATCCAATTAAGGAGGCCATTTAGTCAGCAGCAGCAGAAGTCCTGTGCCTGGACGCTCCAACAGCGGCCAGACACAAGCAGAAGCAGAAGCAGCAGAAGCAGCAGCAGCACCACCTTTTGTTTTTTGGCTGCAGCAGCAGCAAGGCCCACAGGGCTGGCTAGCTGGCTAGCCAGCAAGCAGGTAGCAATGAAAGTAGGAATCTTTCTTTTTAACCCTGTAAGGGGGTGGTGCACTGTACCCGAAGATACTGCCATATCGGGTCAATGCATAGGGCGACGGAAGCAAGCTTCGAAATCGGCCCCCGTTCTCAAAAATCCATTTAATATATGGTCCCCAGATAGGGGACGTATCAGATATTAAACTGATAAGAACAGATACTACACTTGATCTTAGCCAAAAGGCCGAGAAGCGATAACCGTGAAAGGGGCGGGCCCAACAAGGTGCCCTTCATGGGCACTATCACTGCTTGCTGTCAGGGAGGCTGCCAGACAATTTTCCATGCACACTCTGGGCTGGGGGGCAGTCAACCACCAGTACACACAGCAGAACCTAAACCCATACCATTATTGCTAAGCAGCAAGACAGGGGCCCATTGCACTCCCACGGGGCCTTTTTAAATGCAATCCATAACCCGGATTTGCCAGGAACCCTTCTTACTCCTCCTACTTGCATGTGACACTGGGCTTAGGATCTGCATAGGAAACACACACACAAGCACACACCTACCTTTGTTGCCTGCAGATGCCTCCTTGGCTGTCCCCAAACGGTATCAAACCAACACCCACGGGAAGCTGTAAGCATAGAGGACATGCCTGCACCCCATTGGACTTACCTGTGTGGGTTAAATCCGGGTTATTTGACAACCTATGGCGGTGATGGTTCTGCTCAGGCAGAGCAGTGCTGATGCTCCTCATAAAGCTGTCGCTGCTGTGAAGGTTCTAGGTGACATCACAAATCCCTATGGTTACATACACAACAAAGCTGGGTTGTTGTTGTTTACACTCTGCAAGGCCTGTGGAAGTGAGTGACATCATAGCACTGTAGTTCTGAGGGTTCTAGATGGATGCAACAATCTCCTGTTGCTTCTATGAAGGCCATAATAGACGACATCACCAAACAGCTCCATAGTCACATACACAGCAAAGGAGAGATGTTGTTTACACCTAGTGATGTCAGTGGTATTGAGTGACATCACAGCACAGTGCTAAGGCTCCTGGGCCTGGACACAGCAGCGGCTGCAATATCTCAACGGAGAATACGTTTATATATATGTGTGTGTGCGCGCGTATATATATATATATATATATATATATATATATATATATATTTCTCCGCCGAAATCACTTTTAAACCCATTTCCACCTTTTTTTCCCTTCTCTTCCTCTTACTTTTTTTTCACGTTTTTTTACGTTTTTCTCCTTTTCGCCTCTTTTCTGGGCGTATTATTCTTCTTTTTCTTCTTTTTTTTCGTCTAATGCATACCCCATCAGTGCAGCAATGCTTATTCAATACCGCCAGCAGATGGAGACACTGGGGGATAATTTTCTAAGGATTTATACTGATTTTTCCTGTCTGAATTTGTCGCACAGAAAGTTGCAGGCCAAATATGTGTGACATTTCTGCGACTTTAGCTTCTAGAGCATTTTTACAACATTATACATAGGTGCTGAATACATAAAAAGCGACTGTTCAGCGACAGACAAGTCGCATCGGCTGAAAGTAGGCCAGAATGTCAGTCCATGTTGGAGCAGGTTTAGATACAGTCTAAAGTATAGATCTCAAAGTCTGTGCACAGAATTTAGCAAGGGCCTCGCACCTTCTGATGCATCAGGTAGGTGCACAATAGCATAGCCTAACCCTCTGTACTTTGGTCTATATTGATGCGGGACATAGACAGCCAGCTGATGACCAATCCATTAGTGCAATGGATGGCTGGAAGCATTTGTCTTTGCCTTTGCAATACCACAGAAGCAATGCATGGTCAATGTACAGCAATGACACACCTGTGTGAACAGCCAGGAGACCCCCCCCCCCCCCCCCCATGTTATGTTACATACTTACATAGTTAGTACGGTCGAAAAAAGACATATGTCCATCAAGTTCAACCAGGGAATTAAGGGGTAGGGGTGTGGCGCGATATTGGGGAAGGGATGAGATTTTATATTTCTTCATAAGCATTAATCTTATTTTGTCAATTAGGAACATTCAGCACCCACCCGCTATCAAGGCAGCTGCCTATCATGTCATGCCCTACCTGCACAGGTGTGCTGGCTACTCAAATGATCCAATTAAGGAGGCCATTTAGTCAGCAGCAGCAGAAGTCCTGTGCCTGGACGCTCCAACAGCGGCCAGACACAAGCAGAAGCAGAAGCAGCAGAAGCAGCAGCAGCACCACCTTTTGTTTTTTGGCTGCAGCAGCAGCAAGGCCCACAGGGCTGGCTAGCTGGCTAGCCAGCAAGCAGGTAGCAATGAAAGTAGGAATCTTTCTTTTTAACCCTGTAAGGGGGTGGTGCACTGTACCCGAAGATACTGCCATATCGGGTCAATGCATAGGGCGACGGAAGCAAGCTTCGAAATCGGCCCCCGTTCTCAAAAATCCATTTAATATATGGTCCCCAGATAGGGGACGTATCAGATATTAAACTGATAAGAACAGATACTACACTTGATCTTAGCCAAAAGGCCGAGAAGCGATAACCGTGAAAGGGGCGGGCCCAACAAGGTGCCCTTCATGGGCACTATCACTGCTTGCTGTCAGGGAGGCTGCCAGACAATTTTCCATGCACACTCTGGGCTGGGGGGCAGTCAACCACCAGTACACACAGCAGAACCTAAACCCATACCATTATTGCTAAGCAGCAAGACAGGGGCCCATTGCACTCCCACGGGGCCTTTTTAAATGCAATCCATAACCCGGATTTGCCAGGAACCCTTCTTACTCCTCCTACTTGCATGTGACACTGGGCTTAGGATCTGCATAGGAAACACACACACAAGCACACACCTACCTTTGTTGCCTGCAGATGCCTCCTTGGCTGTCCCCAAACGGTATCAAACCAACACCCACGGGAAGCTGTAAGCATAGAGGACATGCCTGCACCCCATTGGACTTACCTGTGTGGGTTAAATCCGGGTTATTTGACAACCTATGGCGGTGATGGTTCTGCTCAGGCAGAGCAGTGCTGATGCTCCTCATAAAGCTGTCGCTGCTGTGAAGGTTCTAGGTGACATCACAAATCCCTATGGTTACATACACAACAAAGCTGGGTTGTTGTTGTTTACACTCTGCAAGGCCTGTGGAAGTGAGTGACATCATAGCACTGTAGTTCTGAGGGTTCTAGATGGATGCAACAATCTCCTGTTGCTTCTATGAAGGCCATAATAGACGACATCACCAAACAGCTCCATAGTCACATACACAGCAAAGGAGAGATGTTGTTTACACCTAGTGATGTCAGTGGTATTGAGTGACATCACAGCACAGTGCTAAGGCTCCTGGGCCTGGACACAGCAGCGGCTGCAATATCTCAACGGAGAATACGTTTATATATATGTGTGTGTGTGCGCGTATATATATATATATATATATATATATATATATATATATATATTTCTCCGCCGAAATCACTTTTAAACCCATTTCCACCTTTTTTCCCTTCTCTTCCTCTTACTTTTTTTTCACGTTTTTTTACGTTTTTCTCCTTTTCGCCTCTTTTCTGGGCGTATTATTCTTCTTTTTCTTCTTTTTTTTCGTCTAATGCATACCCCATCAGTGCAGCAATGCTTATTCAATACCGCCAGCAGATGGAGACACTGGGGGATAATTTTCTAAGGATTTATACTGATTTTTCCTGTCTGAATTTGTCGCACAGAAAGTTGCAGGCCAAATATGTGTGACATTTCTGCGACTTTAGCTTCTAGAGCATTTTTACAACATTATACATAGGTGCTGAATACATAAAAAGCGACTGTTCAGCGACAGACAAGTCGCATCGGCTGAAAGTAGGCCAGAATGTCAGTCCATGTTGGAGCAGGTTTAGATACAGTCTAAAGTATAGATCTCAAAGTCTGTGCACAGAATTTAGCAAGGGCCTCGCACCTTCTGATGCATCAGGTAGGTGCACAATAGCATAGCCTAACCCTCTGTACTTTGGTCTATATTGATGCGGGACATAGACAGCCAGCTGATGACCAATCCATTAGTGCAATGGATGGCTGGAAGCATTTGTCTTTGCCTTTGCAATACCACAGAAGCAATGCATGGTCAATGTACAGCAATGACACACCTGTGTGAACAGCCAGGAGACCCCCCCCCCCCCCCATGTTATGTTACATAGTTACATAGTTAGTACGGTCGAAAAAAGACATATGTCCATCAAGTTCAACCAGGGAATTAAGGGGTAGGGGTGTGGCGCGATATTGGGGAAGGGATGAGATTTTATATTTCTTCATAAGCATTAATCTTATTTTGTCAATTAGGAACATTCAGCACCCACCCGCTATCAAGGCAGCTGCCTATCATGTCATGCCCTACCTGCACAGGTGTGCTGGCTACTCAAATGATCCAATTAAGGAGGCCATTTAGTCAGCAGCAGCAGAAGTCCTGTGCCTGGACGCTCCAACAGCGGCCAGACACAAGCAGAAGCAGAAGCAGCAGAAGCAGCAGCAGCACCACCTTTTGTTTTTTGGCTGCAGCAGCAGCAAGGCCCACAGGGCTGGCTAGCTGGCTAGCCAGCAAGCAGGTAGCAATGAAAGTAGGAATCTTTCTTTTTAACCCTGTAAGGGGGTGGTGCACTGTACCCGAAGATACTGCCATATCGGGTCAATGCATAGGGCGACGGAAGCAAGCTTCGAAATCGGCCCCCGTTCTCAAAAATCCATTTAATATATGGTCCCCAGATAGGGGACGTATCAGATATTAAACTGATAAGAACAGATACTACACTTGATCTTAGCCAAAAGGCCGAGAAGCGATAACCGTGAAAGGGGCGGGCCCAACAAGGTGCCCTTCATGGGCACTATCACTGCTTGCTGTCAGGGAGGCTGCCAGACAATTTTCCATGCACACTCTGGGCTGGGGGGCAGTCAACCACCAGTACACACAGCAGAACCTAAACCCATACCATTATTGCTAAGCAGCAAGACAGGGGCCCATTGCACTCCCACGGGGCCTTTTTAAATGCAATCCATAACCCGGATTTGCCAGGAACCCTTCTTACTCCTCCTACTTGCATGTGACACTGGGCTTAGGATCTGCATAGGAAACACACACACAAGCACACACCTACCTTTGTTGCCTGCAGATGCCTCCTTGGCTGTCCCCAAACGGTATCAAACCAACACCCACGGGAAGCTGTAAGCATAGAGGACATGCCTGCACCCCATTGGACTTACCTGTGTGGGTTAAATCCGGGTTATTTGACAACCTATGGCGGTGATGGTTCTGCTCAGGCAGAGCAGTGCTGATGCTCCTCATAAAGCTGTCGCTGCTGTGAAGGTTCTAGGTGACATCACAAATCCCTATGGTTACATACACAACAAAGCTGGGTTGTTGTTGTTTACACTCTGCAAGGCCTGTGGAAGTGAGTGACATCATAGCACTGTAGTTCTGAGGGTTCTAGATGGATGCAACAATCTCCTGTTGCTTCTATGAAGGCCATAATAGACGACATCACCAAACAGCTCCATAGTCACATACACAGCAAAGGAGAGATGTTGTTTACACCTAGTGATGTCAGTGGTATTGAGTGACATCACAGCACAGTGCTAAGGCTCCTGGGCCTGGACACAGCAGCGGCTGCAATATCTCAACGGAGAATACGTTTATATATATGTGTGTGTGTGCGCGTATATATATATATATATATATATATATATATATATATATATATTTCTCCGCCGAAATCACTTTTAAACCCATTTCCACCTTTTTTTCCCTTCTCTTCCTCTTACTTTTTTTTCACGTTTTTTTACGTTTTTCTCCTTTTCGCCTCTTTTCTGGGCGTATTATTCTTCTTTTTCTTCTTTTTTTTCATCTAATGCATACCCCATCAGTGCAGCAATGCTTATTCAATACCGCCAGCAGATGGAGACACTGGGGGATAATTTTCTAAGGATTTATACTGATTTTTCCTGTCTGAATTTGTCGCACAGAAAGTTGCAGGCCAAATATGTGTGACATTTCTGCGACTTTAGCTTCTAGAGCATTTTTACAACATTATACATAGGTGCTGAATACATAAAAAGCGACTGTTCAGCGACAGACAAGTCGCATCGGCTGAAAGTAGGCCAGAATGTCAGTCCATGTTGGAGCAGGTTTAGATACAGTCTAAAGTATAGATCTCAAAGTCTGTGCACAGAATTTAGCAAGGGCCTCGCACCTTCTGATGCATCAGGTAGGTGCACAATAGCATAGCCTAACCCTCTGTACTTTGGTCTATATTGATGCGGGACATAGACAGCCAGCTGATGACCAATCCATTAGTGCAATGGATGGCTGGAAGCATTTGTCTTTGCCTTTGCAATACCACAGAAGCAATGCATGGTCAATGTACAGCAATGACACACCTGTGTGAACAGCCAGGAGACCCCCCCCCCCCCCATGTTATGTTACATAGTTACATAGTTAGTACGGTCGAAAAAAGACATATGTCCATCAAGTTCAACCAGGGAATTAAGGGGTAGGGGTGTGGCGCGATATTGGGGAAGGGATGAGATTTTATATTTCTTCATAAGCATTAATCTTATTTTGTCAATTAGGAACATTCAGCACCCACCCGCTATCAAGGCAGCTGCCTATCATGTCATGCCCTACCTGCACAGGTGTGCTGGCTACTCAAATGATCCAATTAAGGAGGCCATTTAGTCAGCAGCAGCAGAAGTCCTGTGCCTGGACGCTCCAACAGCGGCCAGACACAAGCAGAAGCAGAAGCAGCAGAAGCAGCAGCAGCACCACCTTTTGTTTTTTGGCTGCAGCAGCAGCAGCAAGGCCCACAGGGCTGGCTAGCTGGCTAGCCAGCAAGCAGGTAGCAATGAAAGTAGGAATCTTTCTTTTTAACCCTGTAAGGGGGTGGTGCACTGTACCCGAAGATACTGCCATATCGGGTCAATGCATAGGGCGACGGAAGCAAGCTTCGAAATCGGCCCCCGTTCTCAAAAATCCATTTAATATATGGTCCCCAGATAGGGGACGTATCAGATATTAAACTGATAAGAACAGATACTACACTTGATCTTAGCCAAAAGGCCGAGAAGCGATGAACCGTGAAAGGGGCGGGCCCAACAAGGTGCCCTTCATGGGCACTATCACTGCTTGCTGTCAGGGAGGCTGCCAGACAATTTTCCATGCACACTCTGGGCTGGGGGGCAGTCAACCACCAGTACACACAGCAGAACCTAAACCCATACCATTATTGCTAAGCAGCAAGACAGGGGCCCATTGCACTCCCACGGGGCCTTTTTAAATGCAATCCATAACCCGGATTTGCCAGGAACCCTTCTTACTCCTCCTACTTGCATGTGACACTGGGCTTAGGATCTGCATAGGAAACACACACACAAGCACACACCTACCTTTGTTGCCTGCAGATGCCTCCTTGGCTGTCCCCAAACGGTATCAAACCAACACCCACGGGAAGCTGTAAGCATAGAGGACATGCCTGCACCCCATTGGACTTACCTGTGTGGGTTAAATCCGGGTTATTTGACAACCTATGGCGGTGATGGTTCTGCTCAGGCAGAGCAGTGCTGATGCTCCTCATAAAGCTGTCGCTGCTGTGAAGGTTCTAGGTGACATCACAAATCCCTATGGTTACATACACAACAAAGCTGGGTTGTTGTTGTTTACACTCTGCAAGGCCTGTGGAAGTGAGTGACATCATAGCACTGTAGTTCTGAGGGTTCTAGATGGATGCAACAATCTCCTGTTGCTTCTATGAAGGCCATAATAGACGACATCACCAAACAGCTCCATAGTCACATACACAGCAAAGGAGAGATGTTGTTTACACCTAGTGATGTCAGTGGTATTGAGTGACATCACAGCACAGTGCTAAGGCTCCTGGGCCTGGACACAGCAGCGGCTGCAATATCTCAACGGAGAATACGTTTATATATATGTGTGTGTGTGCGCGTATATATATATATATATATATATATATATATATATATATATATATTTCTCCGCCGAAATCACTTTTAAACCCATTTCCACCTTTTTTTCCCTTCTCTTCCTCTTACTTTTTTTTCACGTTTTTTTACGTTTTTCTCCTTTTCGCCTCTTTTCTGGGCGTATTATTCTTCTTTTTCTTCTTTTTTTTCGTCTAATGCATACCCCATCAGTGCAGCAATGCTTATTCAATACCGCCAGCAGATGGAGACACTGGGGGATAATTTTCTAAGGATTTATACTGATTTTTCCTGTCTGAATTTGTCGCACAGAAAGTTGCAGGCCAAATATGTGTGACATTTCTGCGACTTTAGCTTCTAGAGCATTTTTACAACATTATACATAGGTGCTGAATACATAAAAAGCGACTGTTCAGCGACAGACAAGTCGCATCGGCTGAAAGTAGGCCAGAATGTCAGTCCATGTTGGAGCAGGTTTAGATACAGTCTAAAGTATAGATCTCAAAGTCTGTGCACAGAATTTAGCAAGGGCCTCGCACCTTCTGATGCATCAGGTAGGTGCACAATAGCATAGCCTAACCCTCTGTACTTTGGTCTATATTGATGCGGGACATAGACAGCCAGCTGATGACCAATCCATTAGTGCAATGGATGGCTGGAAGCATTTGTCTTTGCCTTTGCAATACCACAGAAGCAATGCATGGTCAATGTACAGCAATGACACACCTGTGTGAACAGCCAGGAGACCCCCCCCCCCCCCCATGTTATGTTACATAGTTACATAGTTAGTACGGTCGAAAAAAGACATATGTCCATCAAGTTCAACCAGGGAATTAAGGGGTAGGGGTGTGGCGCGATATTGGGGAAGGGATGAGATTTTATATTTCTTCATAAGCATTAATCTTATTTTGTCAATTAGGAACATTCAGCACCCACCCGCTATCAAGGCAGCTGCCTATCATGTCATGCCCTACCTGCACAGGTGTGCTGGCTACTCAAATGATCCAATTAAGGAGGCCATTTAGTCAGCAGCAGCAGAAGTCCTGTGCCTGGACGCTCCAACAGCGGCCAGACACAAGCAGAAGCAGAAGCAGCAGAAGCAGCAGCAGCACCACCTTTTGTTTTTTGGCTGCAGCAGCAGCAGCAAGGCCCACAGGGCTGGCTAGCTGGCTAGCCAGCAAGCAGGTAGCAATGAAAGTAGGAATCTTTCTTTTTAACCCTGTAAGGGGGTGGTGCACTGTACCCGAAGATACTGCCATATCGGGTCAATGCATAGGGCGACGGAAGCAAGCTTCGAAATCGGCCCCCGTTCTCAAAAATCCATTTAATATATGGTCCCCAGATAGGGGACGTATCAGATATTAAACTGATAAGAACAGATACTACACTTGATCTTAGCCAAAAGGCCGAGAAGCGATGAACCGTGAAAGGGGCGGGCCCAACAAGGTGCCCTTCATGGGCACTATCACTGCTTGCTGTCAGGGAGGCTGCCAGACAATTTTCCATGCACACTCTGGGCTGGGGGGCAGTCAACCACCAGTACACACAGCAGAACCTAAACCCATACCATTATTGCTAAGCAGCAAGACAGGGGCCCATTGCACTCCCACGGGGCCTTTTTAAATGCAATCCATAACCCGGATTTGCCAGGAACCCTTCTTACTCCTCCTACTTGCATGTGACACTGGGCTTAGGATCTGCATAGGAAACACACACACAAGCACACACCTACCTTTGTTGCCTGCAGATGCCTCCTTGGCTGTCCCCAAACGGTATCAAACCAACACCCACGGGAAGCTGTAAGCATAGAGGACATGCCTGCACCCCATTGGACTTACCTGTGTGGGTTAAATCCGGGTTATTTGACAACCTATGGCGGTGATGGTTCTGCTCAGGCAGAGCAGTGCTGATGCTCCTCATAAAGCTGTCGCTGCTGTGAAGGTTCTAGGTGACATCACAAATCCCTATGGTTAC